>NC_133362.1:31380649-31568331 GCF_049309525.1 Garra rufa | reverse complement strand
ATATATATATATATATATATATATATTATATATATATATATATATATATATATATATATAAATTATATTATAATTATATAATGTTTTGATTATTTTAGGGCCTTTACTCATTCTCATGTCATTCCATATTGGTCTGACCTACTTTCTTTTGCAGAACACAAAGTTATTATTATTATTTTTTAAATGTTGGTAACTGGACCATTTCGGTGACCACCGACTTTGATTGTATAGACAGAAACCCATTCCTTCTCAAAATCTCTTATTTTATGATCCACAAAAGAAAGCCATACAGCTGTGGGTTAAACTGTTCTTTTAAACTGAATTTTCTGTGTGGTTTTCTGACATTTGGATCCTGCTTTATATAGTGAGCCAAGATAAATAGGTCCAGTAACAATCCAGTAACACACCCTGATTGTCTCTCACAAAACTACTAGACAAACTGTTCCACACACATGCACGTAGACACTGTTAAAGTCACTGAAACCAAATTAAGTCATTAATGTCTTATGGTAATTAAATATTTAGCCAACCTGACAGCTTCACACAGACACATAAGTGCTCCCTAAGAGTGATCTGAGAGTCTTTTGATGGCTCACTGCGTTCCTCCAGTGGAAACCAAAGCCTTGTACAATAGTCCAGTCATGCTGGAGAGAGCAGGTTATGTAATCAGTGCACACCTCTTTAGACATCACCGTCTCTCACTCATTTTATCCCTCCCACAGGTCTTCAGGACAACCCCTGGGTGTGTGACTGTAGGCTTTCCACATTGCTTGACATTAGTAAGGCTCCAGAAAGTTCTCTGGTCCTGCTGGATCGCTTCCTGACCTGTAGTGAACCGCCGGATCTCGCTGGAGTTCCCTTTCAGAGCGTGGAGGTCAGTCGCTGCCGCAGGCCCTACGTGGTGACCTCTGCCACCAAGATCACTGCTCTACTGGGTAGCAATGTCCTACTTCGTTGTGAAGCTACAGGACACCCGACCCCAACACTCATGTGGATCAAATCTGCCAGACCCAACCTTTATAACCAAGGTATCTTTATATACACTCATGTGGCATATTTTCATACACACCAGTGTTGATATTTGTAACTAAAATTATTACAAAAAAAAAATAGAATAATAATAACAAAATATATACATATATATATATATATATATATATATATATATATATATATATATATATAAAAGCACATAAGAAAATTACTAAAATTAAAATGGAAAATATAAAAAATAATACAAAATACAATTAAATACTCTAAGTAGTATATAAAAAAAGTTAAATTTTTTGTATCATCACTGAAGTTTTGTTTATTAAAATAGAACTGAAATAAAACATAAATATTAAGTTAGATCTTAGAATAAACTTTAGAAAACTTAAAATTTAGACTTCTTGCTTTGGCAACTCATTTTAAATACAATTTTACTAAAAGTTTGTAATTCTAAAACTTAAATAAAATTAAAGCTATTAATTAGAAATATAAAAACAATATTTAAAAAAGTTACAAAAGCATATAACAAAATTACTATGATGAAATAAAAACTGAAAATATAAAATTAAAGCTAGTTTTAAATATTAATAAATACTACTGTATAAAAGTATATTTGGCAACCCATTTTAAATAAAATTTTAATAAAAGTTACTAAAATTAAAACTAAAGTTGAAATGAATGTACATTAATTCTAAAAATTAGAAATATAAAAAAAACTTTATAAAAAATGACAAAACCATATTACAAGATTACTATGATGAAATAAAAACTGAAAATATAAAATTAAAGCTAATTCAAAATATTAATTAATACTACTGTATAATAGTTTATTTGGCAACTCGTTGTAAATAAAAAATGTAATAAAATGTTACTTAAAGTTCTTAAAACTAAAACTGAAATAAATACAAATTAAAGCTAGAAATTAGAAATATAAAAAACAGTATTTAAAAAAATTACAAAAGCATATAACAAAATTACTATCATGAAATAAAAACTGAAAATATAAAATTAAAGCTAGTTTAATTATTAATATATGCTACTGTATAAAAGTATATTTGGCAACTAATTTTTTAAAAAGATTTGACTAAAATTTCAATAAAAGTTACTAAAACCAAAACTCAAATAATTATAAACTAAAGCTAGAAATTAAAAATATAAAAAACAATATTTAAAAAAAATGACAAAAGCATATAACAAAATGACTATGATGAAATAAAAACTGAAAATATAAAATTAAAGCTAATTCAAAATATTAATAACTGCTACTGTATAATAGTATATTTGGCAACTCATTTAAAACAAAAATGTACTAAAATTGTTACTAAACCTAAAACTGAAATGAATATAAAATAAATCTAGAAATTAGAAATAAAAATAAAAAAATCTTTAAAAAATTACAAAAGCATAAACTAAATTTCTGATAAAAAAAACTGAAAATAAAAAATTAAAGCTAATTTAAAATAATATAATAATAATAGTAGTAATAATAATAATAATAAATAAATAAATAAATAATAAAAAAATATATAATATTACATTATAAAATAAATACTACTGTGTAATAGCATATTTGGCATATATTAAAATTTTACTGAAATACCAAAATTTTAATAAAAGTTACTAAAACTGAAATAAATATAAATTAAAGCTACTAAAAATAAAACTGAAATGAATATAAATTAAATCTAGAAATTAGAAATATATAAAAAATCTTAAAAAAAAATGACAAAAGCATAAACAAAATTTCTGATGAAAGAAAAACCGAATATATAAAATTAAAGCTAATTTAAAATAATATAATAATAATAAAATATTTATAATATTATATTATAAAAAAATACTACTGCATAATAGCATATTTGGCATATACTAAAATTTTACTAAAATACCAAAATTTTAATAAAAGTTACTAAAACTGAAATAAATATAAATTAAAGCTACTAAAACTAAACCTGGAATGAATATAAATGAACTCTAGAAATTAGAAATATAAAAGACATCTTTAAAAAATGGCAAAAGCATAAACAATATTTCTGATTAAAAAAACTGAAAATATAAAATTAAAGCTAATTTAAAATAATATAATAATTTCTAAATAATAATAAAATATTTATAATATTAAAATACTACTGTATAATAGTACTACTGTATAATAGTAAAATTGTAATAAGTTACTAAAACTAAAACTGAAATGAATATAAATTAAATCTAGAAATTAGAAATATAAAAAAAATCTTTAAAAAATGACAAAAGCATAAACTAAATTTCTGATCAAATAAAAACTGAAAATAAATAATTAAAGCTAATTTAAAATATAATATAAAATATATATAATATAAATAATAATAATAGTAATAATAATAATAAATAATAATAATACAATTTTTTGAATATTATATTAACACGCTGAAAGTATACAATTAAAGCTAATTCAAAATAATAATAAATACTACTGTATAATAGTACATAAATAATACCAAAAAGCACTAATACACACTAATGTTGTCTTTTTATCACATTTTTTTATAAGAAATACAAAAACAAAGATTTCAAATAATTTTAAGTCAAAGACTTCAAATGGCAAATTTGTGAAAATAAAATTAGTTAATATTTCAGTTAAACTTTTCACTGAAATCGTTATGCTGATTAATTATGAATACAAGAAAAAAAAGTAAGAGTAAATTACTGTAATTTTACTGATAATCTCAGAATTCTGGTCTCCAGCAAATATTGTCCTTTATTTTAAGGTTGTTGTAAGCAGATGCAAAGCAGCATGGACTCTGAAAGACTACCCAGAAAACTTTCTGGCTGTAAGTTACAATTACAACTTTGCACACTTACAATAATTAACTTTGTTGGAGTGTACTCAGTTTTAAACCTTTGTGTTTGAACATTACCTTGCAAAGCACATTTTGTTTATGTTTAACAAATTATGAGCTAGTAAACTGTCACTTCAGTGAGTGTTATCTGCATTCATTTGATTTAATGTCTTATGACGTTGTCTCTTAATTGCCTGCAGATGTACAAGAGTCTCCACATGTGGGAATCCGCTGGTCAGCAGTCAGTCTGAACGCAATATCATATAGTGATGCGGGGGAGTACCGGTGCAGAGCGCAAAATATGGCAGGGATATCAGAGGCCATTGTCAGTCTGAATGTGGTCGGGGTAATGGCTGAATATGCAGACTCCAAAAACTCTGACCAACAGCAAACAGCAAAATCAAACTATACAAAGAGGAAATCCAACCAAAAATCCAAGGCGATAGCTTCTTTGTTACCTCAAAACATGACTAAACCACTTTCCCCTCCTAAGAGAGTCATGAAAATCCCCAAAGCCAACAGAGACAAAATGAAAAGGGACAGGACAGCAGTACAAAAGCTGCCACAGAGACACTTTTCAATTGCTTCTGAAAATCCACTCCACAGAAGACAAAAACCTCATGTCTCCATGTCAATTCACACATGAGACATTAAATTATAGTATGTATCATTTCAGGAAGTTTCTCTTATATGAATGACCATAACCTTATGTATATTTCTTTAACAGAAGTAATTTTTTACTCAGCCATGACCACCAGATGGCAGCTCTGAGCCAAAGAAGCTAATGAACTGAAATTTGAAGTGTGTTTAAAAAAGCAACAGGTCCTCGCTGCAGGCTGCAGCGCGATGACGTAGCTGGATCAGGTCCAATACGTACTGGACGTTTTTTTTTTTTGCCAAGGTACAAAGCACAAAAGTACAAAAATGTCAGCATTATACATGCATATAATACAATTAAAAATAATAAAATAAATACAAAACAAAACCTTTAACAATATAAATTAAAAAGTTTAAACAAATTGACAGTTTAAGATTTTTGGATAATTAAAAATAATAAATAAAGGATTTTGTTGAGTGAATTTGCAGCAGTGAATATGAAATTTTGCAAGTAGTAATAGTAGGATAATGATAAAATATTCGTTAATTGTATCTTTTTTGATACTGGACGTTGTTAGGCGTGTGCGCGGTGGTTTGTTTTGCCGATGTCATAGACACATGCGCAGTAGCGATCTCTGAATATAATACGAATCCGCTGGTTTAAAGGGACAATATTGTATTGTGATGATATTCTAACCTGTGTATTAGTAGAGATGAATATTAATAAGTAATAATTGATAAATAATAATTTACACAAATGTGATGCTTAAGTTGTGATGTGATGCTCTCTACACACATGCAAAATGTTAAAATTTTAAAGTTTTAAATTTGCATAACTTTAGAGCGTTTTAACAAATTTAATGGATTAAAAGCATAATATCTTTGTCAAGTATTATTTTCAGTGAGAGTATGTACAACATATTAAAATGAAGCCATTTTATTCAGGTCATATTTATTGTTGAGTGGAAGCAAAAATATATCATTTTATGTGTCATTTTAAAAATATGGCTCTATGTCATTTTAATCCTAAAGTTACAATACAATAAGGTATGTAAAATACTTGAAATACCAGTACACATTCAAGGGAAAATGGAAAAATAACAGCACCAATAAAAAATAAATAAAATAAAATAAAATCTTGTCAGATGTCAAAAAAAAAAAGAAAAAAAAAAGTGTGTGCTTAATGATATCTTCACTGGTATAGTTCCTTCTTTAATGGCTATCAGTGATGCGCGGGTCAATGTATAAACAACCTGAACCCGACCGACGTTTTCAACTAACCCGCCCGCAACTCGGACAGCAAATAAATAAATAAATAAATAAAAAAGAAAATATTGTACCCGACCCGCTTCCTAACCCGCATGTTTAATATTTGCGACTGACACCAGCGATTATATGCGGCTATGCAGTGGAGATGTGTTCACTGTCAAACATCATTCGGTATTAATTAGGTAATTTTGTCAAAATAAATTCTTGACTACAAGAAAAATACAGATTGTTCTTGATTTATTTTGTCTTTCCTTTATACAGATTTAAACAGTTTCGTTTTCGAAGTAGCCTCTAAATTATGTCAGTGATTCTCCGATGTTATCAAGAATTATTTTATTTCGATCTACAGTGTAATAAGAGTTAAGGAAAAGATTAGCCTATAGCCCTTAATATATATACACTACAAGCTAATTACTTTTAACTTCTTATAAAAACTATCAAGAATATTAAATCAACTTAATAGTCTAGGTTAACGAATTTTCTTATACAAACATAACGAATGAACTTCAAAACGAAGTTTTCATATATAAATTCAGGAATCACGAATATGACAAAATATTATTATTTTATATATATATATATATATTAATAGTCTATAGCTATACTAGTTGTATCAAATGAATAAGGAAATTATAGTGCCTTGAATTTATTAAGTAATTTTTAATTTCGTTTGTTTTGCTGTCTGGAAATGTAAAGAAAAAATACAGTTTTTACTTGGAATTCGTTTTTAATCCCTCGTTTTAAACAAGCATATACATTAGATAATTTATATATTATTGCATGAATAAACGTTTAAAAATAGTGCTAGAAATTGTATAATTAAGGAAATTAAACAGACCTAGGCATTTGAAAAGACATAATGAAATGTGTCTAATAATTCCAAAAAGAAAGAGAAGCATTGGACATTTATTAGGAATACTTGCGTCTCTCCCCGACTTTCCCAACAAAAAGCTGTTTTCACTCATGTGACTGTTTATATTGAAATATCAGCAAAACAAACCACCGCGCATGCGCGTTACAACGTCCAGGACGTATTGGACCTGATCCAGCTACGTCATCGCGCTACAGGCTGCAGCGAGGACTGACTCAAAAAAGTGTTCCCTCACATGAACCTCTAGTCATATCAGCAGCCTAATAAAAGTCACATCGTAAAGAATTCTTCTGGTAAACAGTATTAAGCTTACAGATGACCTTATGTTATACACATACAGTATTGACATTTGCTACATCAAAGTGATATAGATAATGAGGCCTTTATAAAAAAATACCTCCTTTATAATGTGTGGGTGGCCATATATGCCTGATAGATCCAAGTGAACTTAGCAGCTGTTGATTAACACATTGAGTGTCACAGTTCAACAAAGAAACAAGATTACCATTTTGCTGACCTAATTTCTTTTGTTATGACATGTGTGACAAGTTTACATACATTTTGCAGAATCTGCTAAATGTTAATTATGCCAAAATAAGCGGGTGTTAAGGGGTGCGTGCAGGACGAGACGAGACGATAGACAAGATATTTAATATAATTCTCCAAGAGGAACAAGGCAGGAACACTTCCACACACACATCATATAACGTTAAGGACCGAGAAAACACTGAACTCAAAGACAGACTTATAAAGGGTGTGACTTGATTACAAACAGGCGAAGGGAATTACAGAAACGAGGGCTAAACCAAATCACAGATCAACAGGGGGAGACAAGGGCGAAACCAATGATCAAAACAGACATGAAATGTGACAGCGGGATCATACATAATGTATGTTATTTTTTATTTAGTAAGGACCTGAATAAGATATTTCACATAAAAGACATTTACATATAGTTCACATAAGAAAATAATAGTCAGGGTAATTTCTTGAAATTACCCTGTTTAAAATTTTACATACGCTTGGTTCTTAATACAGTGTTTTACTTGAATGATCCGCAGTTTTTTTGTGTTTAGTGATAGCAGTTCATTAGTCCCTTGTTTGTCCCACTGTTCTTTGGAAAAATCCTTCAGGTCCCACAAATTCTTTGGTTTTTCAGCATTTTTGTGTATTTGAACTTGTCCAGCAATGACTGGACAAGTTCAAATATGATATTTGAGAAAAATTTACACATCTTCTTTCTGTTCAAAAGTTTTCACCCTCCGGCTCTGAATACATCATGTTTCCTTCTGAAGCATCAGTGAGCATTTATACCTTCTGTAATAGTTGCATATGAGTGAAGGATTTTTCAAAAAAACAGCGGGCAGTTTAACTGTTCAGGACAAACAAGGGACTCATGAACAACTATCACTAAACAAAAAAACAGTATTAAAAATCAACTGTATGTAAACTTTTGAACGGGGTCATTTTAATAAATTCAACTATTATTTTCTCTTGTGAACTATATGTAAACATCTTTTATGTGAAATATCTTATTCAGGTCAGTACTAAATAAAAAATAACATGCATTTTGTATGATCCCTCTAATTTTGGTAAAATAATTACCATTTTGCAGATTCTGCAAGGTGTATGTAAACTTTTGACCTCAACTCTATATTAAGTCAGACAGTAGTGATGAAATTCAGTGAGCGATTATTAATCTTAACAGCTGTAACAACTTCCCATCTTTCTCAGATATTGATACACTTATACATTTACCATAAAGTTTCCTCATAAACTGATGATAACAAATGATTTATGATTATGATGTCTAATTTGTTGATGATAACAGATTTAAGTCTTTCATAACTACATTGCTGTCCTCCTATAAAGTGATTTCAGCACTTAGTCCTGTAAAATATTACTTAATATTTATGATGAGAAACTGTGGGTTTATTAAGAATTTGCCCTGAGCAACCCCAAAGCACTAAGCACTACAACACTGAGATTGCAATAGTCAGTTTTTGTGATTTTTTTTTTCAGGAAATGTCTCCTAGACACCTAGACAATTCACACCTGATTGTGATCACACATAGTGTTGCCAAGTCTGCGGTTTTCCCATGGAATTGGGCTACTTTAACACTTCTCACCGTGGGTTGTTTTTCATGTCCATGGGTTGAAGTGACTCCAATAATGTGATATTTATCCCCTGGAATGCAAATTTTACCAGGGAAACCCTGCCAAAAACATGTATTTTACTCACCAGAAGTGATTTTTACCAAGGGGACCCCTGAGACGCGATTGGGCTAGTTTTGAGTAGTAATTAACCCTTCGCATAAACTCACCCTCCTTAGCTGCTATGTCTGACAAACAATGCAGCTCTTACCACTACACATCCTGTTCTCTCACAGTGAAAAATACATAGCGGAGCAAAGAGAAAACTGACAACACGTCGACAGACAAGACAGACCAGGTTAATTCTAGTATAAAACAAATTCTTAGCTTTAAAATGCTTTAATTTTTTAAAAATTTAAACAATAAATACTGTTTTTTGACTCTTTAATGTGTCGTGACAGATCACAATATTGCCTTATTAAATCAATTGACACAGTAACGGATCGTCTTTTCTTCTTTACTTAAAGCACGAAAACATGAAAGAACATCAGAATGTATTTTATTTCCACCGTGGAAAGACGTCAAATACACAATTTTTCAGGTTTAAGTCCACTGAAGTTAATCTACTCTCCTGTCTGAGTAGTTTGTCGGATTGCCGGATGGCGGATTCCTTCTACTTCTAATATATGTTTTTGTTTTAACTTTTTTTTTTTTTTGCTTAGAAGTGTGGAAATTTGCATTTGATTTGAATAAATATCAATTTGAATAAAATATGGTTTGGTATAATGCAACATTTGCTTTCAGCTCTCCATCAAAACATCTCATAATTAAGGACCTGACAAGCGACTAATTAAGCTAAACATGGAATTAGTGAAGTAGAAAGACTAAAATAGCATTTTCTTACATACTCCAATAATCTTTCTTTTATTTAAATAATTTTTAAGACAGAGTAAAAAGTTTTGGCACCTTATTCTACAATTCTACAAACACCTTATTTTACAAACACTTTCCTTGCTATATGTGTATGGATGCTTGAAAAATATTACCTGAGGTTTAAAGACAATCAAACATCTATTATAATAAATTGTGTTAAAAATGAAACTGCATTGAGGAAGGAAACATGCATCAAACGTACATCCTTCTATTCAAAGTCTAAGTTTAAATGTAAGATTTTCTGATTAAACTTCACTTAAAGCTGCTGTAGTCATAATTTACAATATCACTCCTTGAAAATTATTAAAGCTATGACAGCTTTATAACATTCCCCAGTTCTCTCCCATAAGCCCATTCCACTGTTTACATAATAACTCCTTCCGTTTTTACTCAGCTTTCCTATGCCTCCCTCCCCCACAGTTCTCTCTCTGATGCTTGTTTGTGATCATTCCTCTCTGACTGCTGATTAACATATTTTGATTTATGTTTAACTGAAGGGCGGTACAAATTCAGCCCCTGTCCCCTATGTATCACCGCTATCAGCGTGAGATTTAGTGAGTGAGAAGTTGCCACACTCCAGCTTAAGGATCACCTCCCGGCGTAGACGTTTTGACAACCGTGGGGCCGTGACCTTACAGAGATCAGAGCAATTTTTTAGACTGTGGTGAAACTTAACTCCTGCTTTAACCTCTGTGCCTCCCACAGGCTGCCCTGCATGAGTGTGTGTGGGACTGCGTATGTCCACACATTTGGGAATCCAGACACAGCTGTTTTCTCTCTTTGGAGGCAAAAGGAAGTGTAAGGATAGAGTGTGTGTTTGTGTGTTTGTGTGTGGGGGTTCACAGGGAGAGAGAGTTCTGACTTTCTGAATTTTGAGTGTTTGTACACATTCTGACTCTGCAACTGACGGCTCGCCATGGAAAGCCTGGAGTTCGAAAAGAAGGAAAAGCGGTACCTTATCCGAGGCAAGCATGCTGCCATCATCTGCGCTGTAGTCATCGTGACAGGTGTTGCCGTGGGGCTCGGAGTTGGTTTGAGCCAGAAGACCTCATCCGAAGAGGAACCCAAGCCAACATCATCACCCACGACACCGTCACCTACTACAACACCGCCTGATAACCGGGGGCCCTGCAAACCATCCGACAACACAAACGGCGACTGGACCAACTTCCGCTTACCTGACCACATGGTGCCGTTCCATTACGATCTGCATCTGGAGCCTGACCTCGACACGGACATCTACACCGGGAGCGTGTCTATCCATTTGAACCTGACGAAGGCCAGTCAGCACCTGTGGCTCCATATCCGAGAGACCTTTGTCACCGCGGTGCCCTCTCTACAGCGCAGTGGCCCATCCCGCTTGACCTCTGTTCGGGTGAAGGAATGCTTTGAGTACAAGCCGCAGGAGTATGTGGTGGTGGAGGCAGCCGAGCAGCTGAGTGTCACTGGCCCAGACGAGCACTACATCCTCACTCTACACTTCCAGGGCTGGCTCAACGGCTCTCTAGTTGGTTTCTACAAAACCACATATAAGGAGAAAGAAGAAACCAAGTAAGCATTAAAACATCTATATAGTAGAAATGTATTTTTGTCAGTGTACACAGTAAGAGGTGTGAAAAATACTGAGAAATTATACTTGAAAGTATGTGTACTGTCACAATTGTACATGTACACTTTGATTTTTGTAGTCTCTTATGCTTGCCAAGGTATTTATTTGATTATACATTTGAAATACAGTAAAAACTGTGATTAGAGCTGTCAGTTTAACGTGTCTTAACTTAATTAATTAGTCATGAAAAAATAACGCGATTAAAATATTTTAACGCAGTTAACGCACCCCAGATCTGTACATCGTCTTATGTTTCATATAATTGACTGTTGACTAATATAATGCAGGGCAACAACTCCATAAATGCAGTTATGAACTAAAAATCAAGACATGCTTGCACAAAATTGCCCTGAATGAGTTTTGTCTCATATTTATATCATATGATATGCGATATCACACAAGCAGGGAGAGCCGTATTACACGAGTGCTGATTTTGTCCCGAATATCACGAGTTTAAATGTGATTTTATTCAACAGTTCACTAAATAAGAAGTTGATATTGTGTTCTATTTTAAACACAATATTATGTTGTTGTTGTTTTTTTGCAGAGAACATAAAATACCTTTAAAGTCAAAGCAGAATTTTTGCTGCGGTGTTTAGATCTGAAATTAATCGTGTTTTGAACGATTCGCTTGAATCAATATTTCAAATGTCCATTTGTAAAACCATTTACTTCATTAATATAATAAAATAAAATAATAATAATAAAAAAATAAAAACATGAAATGGATAGTTCACCCAAAAAATAAATTCTGACATAATTTACTTACCCCAATGTTGTTTCGAAGTTTGAAATTCAAACCTTTCTTTTGTGGAACATAAAATAAGGTATTTTGAAGACTAACAAAATAACAAAGCTGTTTTGTTATCAATGACTTTCATTGCATGAACAAAATACTGAGGTGTTTCTCAAATGATTTATTATTATTTTATGTTCCATAGTTTATGTTAGGCCGTTGTAGCCTAAATGTTTATGTATAATACATTTGATGTTAAATCAAATCAAATATTTCTTTCTAAAGCTACAGTTTGTAATGTCTACTTGATACTTTCTCAGTTAACACAAAAATAGCTTTAAGTAATATTTGGTGGGTATTTTCACTATCAAATTTATTTTGCGAATAATTTGATTAATTAATCAACACATAATGTAATTTATCAGCCAAAATTGTGATGTTATTAGACTTTTACATACTGTTTTCTATTTTAATGTTTTAAAATGTAATTTATTCCTGTGATGGCAAATCTGAATTTTCGGTTCCAGATTTCAGTGTCACATGATCCTTCAGAAATCATTCTAATATGCTGATTTGATGCTTAAGAAACTTTTTTTTTTAAATATTATCAATCTTGAAAATTGTGCTGCCTAATATTTTTGTAGATATTATAAATCTTTTGAAAAGTTTTACTCAACATGGATGCAATAAATTGATCAAAAGTGAAGTAATATCTTAACGACAACAAAAAAATCTTACTGACCCCAAACTTTGGACAGTAGTGTACTTATTTATCAACATTGTTCATCTTCAGAACACAAATCAAAGAACATGGTTAAAATAGTCCATGTGACATCAGTGGTTCAACCACAATTTTACGAAGCTACAAGAATACTTTTTGTGTGCAAATAAAACAAAAATAACAACTTTATTCAACAATTCTTATCGTCCTGGTCATGAACAAAGGTCTTATGGGATTATATTTGGAATGACATGAGGGTGATTAATTAATGACAGAATTTTCATTTTTGGGACTATCCATTAAATTTAGTCAATCTTTGTCCATTGTTTCTTCTCTAAGCTAAATGATCAACATTCTTTCCAAATACAGTTTACACTAAACTGGATATCACTTAATATGAAAGTTCAGTTTGGACCATAATTTAATTTGATCAAACTGTAATCTCAGTAAAACTGATTTATGTTATGATGACCTGCAAAAATGGTTGGCAATTTGAAGGTCTAAAAAACTTCTACAGAGAAAATAAATATAATTTCCTCAACATAAAACAATTACTCAAGTACTCAAGTAAGGTACAACTCCACAAATAAATCATGAGTACAGTTATTTTAAAAGCCTGTCCAGTGTTCAATAGATGTCCTGAAATGGATTTTTTTTTACATT
Source organism: Garra rufa (assembly GCF_049309525.1). Classification (NCBI taxonomy): domain Eukaryota; kingdom Metazoa; phylum Chordata; class Actinopteri; order Cypriniformes; family Cyprinidae; genus Garra; species Garra rufa. The sequence continues at coordinate 31,555,029 of NC_133362.1, read as the reverse complement.
TTGGTTGCACCACTTACTATAACAACTATGCACACTGATAATGATGATACAGTTCCAGAGTCTCCTATCCATGACAATTTCAGAGCCATCAGTAAACTCTTTATCAGGACTGTAGTCACTCTTGTACTACAAATCTTTGTTGCGCTAAACTTTAGGTGACCTGTCCTGATAGACTAGTAGACTTTAGGTTATCTGTCTGGACTACAAGTGACCTATTATGGTCGCACTGATTTACCTTGTCATCCAAGATGTTCATGTCTTTCTTTCTTCAGTCAAAAAGAAATTATGCTTTTTGAGGAAATCATTCCAGGATTTTTCTCCATATAAAATTAGTGGACTGTCCACTAGCGAAGGTCCAAATTGCAGTTTCAGTGCAGCTTCAAAGGGCTCTACACGATGTTAGCCAAGGAATAAGGGTTTTATCTAGCAAAACCATCCATCATTTTCTTAAAAAAATAAATAAAAATGTATATACTTTTAACCACAAATGCGATGCACATGTGCATCTTCAAGCATTACATAATAACATTGGAAGAGTCACGTTTGGTTAGTTCTTCGTCTGTGTACTTTGGTTCAAAAAGACAGATTAGGCCAAAAAACTCCAGCTCATGTTTTTTCAATGTGACTATGTAATGGTAGAGACCAAGCTGGTGCAAGACAAACATATGTGGTTAAAAAGTATATAAATTTACAATTTTTCTTTTTCTTTTACAATATGACTGATCGTTTTGCTAGATAAGACCGTTATTCCTTAGCTGGCATCATGTAGAGCCCTTTGAAAATGCAATTTGGACCTTTAACCGGTTGATCCCCATTGAAGTCCACTATATGTAGAAAAATCCTGGAATGTTTACCTCAAAAACCTTTTCTTTGCGACTGAAGAAAGAAAGACATGAACATCTTGGATGATAGAGTAGGTAAATTATCAGATTTTTTTTTTTTATTCTCGAAGTGAACTAATCCTTTAATGTATCATTGAATAAACTTAAGATTTACTTAATGCTTGGCTTCAACAGTCAGATCTCACTACTGCAAATGACCTTTTACCATATAACAACAAGCTATTCCCTTGAAATTTCTTGCAACTGATTCTTATGCAACATACTCAAACACGCTCCCAAGGATGTAGTATTGTTGTTGATGTGGGATAGCTGCCATTGATGGGGTCATTATATATTATCTGATTTGGGAATGGTGTGAAATTTTAACAAATGCGCTGAACTGACATGTACCCTTAATTCTTGGAACGAAAGCTAAGAGGGTGCCAAGAATGAGAGATCTACATCTGCAAAAGCTTATTTATTCATGAAGCAACATGGCTTTAAGCTCTATTACTCCTCGATTCTGTTGTTTTTCACGTTTGGGTCTAAAAAAAACTAACAGCTAAAGAAGCACACAATATTATGTATCATATGTGACCCTGGACCACAAAACCAGTCATAAGCGTCAATTTTTTACATTGACATCATCTGAAAGCCGAATAAATAAGCTTTCCATTGATGTATGGTTAGGATTGTACAATATTTGGTCTAGAATCAACTTTTTTAAAATCTGAAATCTGAGGGTGCAAAAAATTCTAAATATTGAGAAAATCGCCATTAAAGTTGTCCAAATGAAGTTCTTAGCAATGCATATTACTAATCAAAAATTAAGTTTTGATATATTTAGGGTAGGAAATTTACAAAATATCTTCATGGAACATGATCTTTACTTTTGGCAATTTTGACCCATACAATGTATTGTTGGCTACTTACGACTGGTTTTGTGGTCCAGGGTCACATATAATATCATACATGATTAACAAATAAGTCTTTATTACCCATGATGAGTTCCAAGAACTATGACTCTCACCACATAGAAATAGATGATCTTTATCAGTGTAATTTTTAAATAAAATTTCACTTTGTTTTAAAGCATTTGGGCAAAGTTTCAGAGGCCGCCAAAATCAATTTTGTTGCACACACAACTGACAGTGAGTTTAAATTATAGCTGTAATCAAACTTGATTAGATTTTAATGAAAATGCTGTTGAACTTTCCCCACATGTGGTCACTGAGGTAAACATAAACCACTAGTTAAGTTTTATGAACCCGCTCTAATCTTTTACAGGAAAATCGCTGCAACAGACCATGAACCCACGGATGCTCGTAAATCTTTTCCCTGTTTTGATGAGCCCAACAAAAAGGCAACCTACACAATCTCCATCACCCATGACAATGCATATAAAGCTCTGTCCAACATGCCTGTGGAGGTATGTTTTCCCTTGCTGCTTGAGCCTTCAAAACAGTTAAAGAAAGTTTAAAAGTAGCTCAAACTTTTTACCCAAGATCTGAATCATTATTCTGCTTGTGTGAGTGTGAGTGGTTTTCGTTATGGCTCTGGTAAATCTGGCTGCTTTCTTTCTGTTCAGTTGATAGGTGTTCACTATAACTCCTAACACTCTCTTTCACAGAAAACACAAAATGTGACGGACGGAAAGACAAAAACATTATTTAAAAAATCAGTAAAGATGAGTACCTATCTGGTATGTTTTGCGATTCACCAGTTTGATTACGTGGAGCGGATCTCAAAAAGAAATATACCAGTAAGCTCTTTCTTCAATGTTTGTTCTACTGAATCCAGAATTTGCTGAATAATTCCTGCCAGTCAGTTTTTATTATTCATCTCTTTCTCTTCCTCCTGACAGTTGCGGATCTATGCTCAGCCCATGCAGATCTCAACCGCTGAATATGCTGCAAATGTCACCAAGATCATATTTGATTACTTTGAGGAGTATTTTGACATGGAATATTCTATAGAGAAACTTGGTAAATCAGTCGACACATTTTTTAGTTTTGAACCGTTTATCATATTAGAGATATCATCATCATCATAGTTATTGCTCATTATAATTATAATTTTGGCAATGGCATGGCAATTACATGATGCAGCTTTTTTAGGATCTATTAATTTACTCAGAAATGTAATAAAAATATTACTCATACATATAATGACATGAATACAGCTCTTTTGATAATTTTAACTCTCTTGATACAATAATAAAGAAGAGTAATTACTGTAATTGGGCATACTTTTTAAAATATATACACTACCAGTCAAAAGTTTTTGAACAGTAATATTTTTAATGTTTCATTTTTAAAAAGTCTTTTCTGCTCACCAAGCCTGCATTTATTTTAACCAAAGTACAGCAAGCAGTAACATTTTTACTATTTAAAATATCACTTTTCTATTTGAATACATTTTAAAATGTAATTTATGCCTGTGATTTCAAAGCTGACTTTTTAGCATCATTACTCCAGTCACATGATCCTTGGAAAACCATTCTAATATTCTGATTTGCAGCTCAAAAACATTTATTAGTATGTTAAAAACAGCTAGAATAGAGTAGATTTTTTTTCAGGTTTCTTAGAGGAATAGAAAGTTCAGAAGAACAGCATTTATCTGAAAGAGAAATCTTTTGTAACATTATAAATGTCTTTATCATCACTTCTGATCAATTTAACCTCTTAAAGCATCCTTGCTAAAAAAAAAAATAAAAGTATTAATTTCTATAATTTCTTTTATCCTGACTTCAAGCTTTTGAATGGTAGTGTATAATGTTACAAAAGATTTATATTTCAGATAAATGCTGATCTTTGGGTCTTTCTATTCATCAAAGAATTGGAGTTTTAAATATTGATAATAATACTAAAACATGTTTCTTAAACAGCAAATCAGCATATTTGAATGATTTCTAAAGAATCATGTGACACTGAAGCATGGAGTAATGATGCTGAAAATGTAGCTTGGATCAAAGAAATAAATTAATTTTTTTTTTAAATATATTCAGTTAGAAAGCATTTTAAACAGTAAAAATATTTCACAATATTACAGCTTTTGCTGTATTTTGGATGAAATAAATACAGGCTTGGTGAGCAGAAGGGACTTCTTTAAAAAACATTACAAATCTTACTGTTCAAAAACTTTTGACTGGTAGTGTTTTTAAAAAATCTTTTAAATACACAGAGATTAAAGTCTGTCATTGACTCTTACACAATTTTAAACAGCTCTTCACACCATGATGTCATAAAAACGACACTGATTCATGATTTATATCATATCTTATCAACTGGTTCATATCTTGTCTATCTATGCAGTGATTATTGTGACAAAGAATGTACAAAGAATGTAGTATATATTCTGTCTCTGTTGCAGATAAGATAGCAATCCCAGACTTTGGGACAGGGGCGATGGAAAATTGGGGCTTAATCACTTACAGAGAAACCAACCTGCTGTTCGATGAAAAGGAGTCCTCCTCAATCAACAAACAACGAGTGGCCAGTGTCATTGCGCATGAGCTTGTTCACCAGGTTACTAACCATATCACATATTCTGATTAGTGAAAAGAGGACAAGTTGTGACTCTATATTTTTTAATTTCATGTACTATATCCAGACTGCAGCTTAAAGGATTAGTTCTCTTCCAGGTTGAAAAGCATGTAAATTATCAGGAAATTTTCATTCTGGAAGTGAACTTCTCCTTTAAATAACATTCATAGCAAGCAACATTGCTTGAAAGCACACTACAGGTGCTCTGTCCAGGACACTACGCAGAGCGAGGACAATCGAGTATACAGTACATCATCAGTCACACATCGAGACCGAATTGGCAGAACACCCTGTGCTGAGCATGCTTCTCATTTTAATGTTTCCTTTAACTGCATTTTCAATTAAAGAGGGTGAATTTATTGGATCCATTCACTGTAACAGGCTGACGGAGAAAAATATGATTATCATAAAGATTACTATCACACAGTTACATATTACACTCTCTCAAAAGCATCCAATACAGTGATGTTTTTTGGGATAATGACTGCAGTAACATTGCACACTGATAAGATTATCTTTTTATAACTAGGTCCAAGGTTGCTAGACACAGTTTGAATCCAAAAGTAATAAGTAATAACAAGTAACACAGCTAAAAATGTTATATGATGATATGACAGAATGTAAAATCATGATGTAATTAGATAATTTGTAACTTCTTTCCTTGTAAAGATTATCACTTAAAGTTAAGCAACTGCTGATGCTTCCAACTTGGTTGCATAGCTCATGTACTGAATTGTTTTAATATATTGTAATTTATCTATATTTTGATACAAATGTCTGACAAAAAATGTCCTTCTAAAAAAAATTGTACAAAATGTACAAATGTCCTTATAAAAGGTCCCGTTACAGGAACAACATAGGGCTGAATAAGCATGAGGTATTTGGGGTCTACCGTTTAAGGAAGTGTTTTGTCTGTATTTTGCAGTGGTTTGGAAATATTGTGACTATGGACTGGTGGGACGACCTGTGGCTGAACGAGGGCTTTGCCAGCTTTTTTGAGTATGTGGGAGTGGAACAAGCCGAGTCTGACTGGGGAATGGTGAGCACATGCTTGAATCGTTCAAATATATTCCTAAATAGGCAATATCTCTCTGAAACCATTCAATTCCATTGAGGCTGGATGCCATGTTTATTCCAATTCATCTTGTGTTTTCTCAGCGAGACATCATGCTTATCAGTGATGTATTTCCTGTCATGGTTGATGATGCTCTTCTCTCTTCCCATCCTATTATCGTGGATGTGTCCAGCCCTGCTGAGATCACATCTGTGTTTGATGCAATCTCATATAACAAGGTAAGGTTAAGTCAATGATTCTTAAAGGGATAGTTCACCCAAAAATGAAAATTCTGTCATTCGGAACACAAATTAAGATATTTTTGAAAATATCCGAGAGCTTTCTGACTCTGCATAGACAACAATGCAACTGACACGTTTAAGACCCAGAAAGATGGTAAGGACATTGTTAAAATAGTCCATGTGACATCAGTGGTTCAGCTGTAATTATGAAGCTTTTTATTTTAACAATTTCTTACGCTGACGCAGGAGTCAGTATGACAGAATTTTCTTTTTTGGGTGAACTATTCCTTTAACCTAGTTGATCAACTCTATTTGCTATGAATTGCTAAGTCTGATCTCATTCTGTTTCAGGGTGCTTCTATTTTGCGAATGCTGGAGGACTTGCTTGGCCGTGACACTTTTAGGGATGGATGTCGAGTAAGGCGCCTTGCTTTTTACATATATTTTCCAATAACTCTGCAGTTATATATTAAACATGTGATGCTTTTAAAATAAGACCCCTTTCTTTTTTCACCACAGCGATATCTAAAGACCTTCCCATTCCAGAATGCAAAGACTGCAGACTTTTGGAAAGCCTTGGCTGATGTAAATATCTTTTATTGATCATAAATTGCCATTTTAATGTTTTGCTCAGTTTTTGTTCAATAATATATTAGGTCCCACTTTATATTAGGTGGCCTGAACTACTATGTTAAGTACAATATACTTATTGTGTTCATATTGTATTGCAAAACACTTGCTTTTAAACAGTAGTGTATCACAATTTCCTATTTTCACTCTAATCAAATAAATGTAGCCTTTGTGAGCATGAGATACTTCTTTCAAGAACATTTTAAGAAATCTCAATTATTCTAAACTTTGACTGGTAATATATATCTTTCTTTGGTCACAGGAGAGTGGGGAACCTGTGGAAGACATTATGGACACATGGACCAAGCAGATGGGATATCCCATGCTGACTCTGACCAACACAAACACTGAAGCTAAACTCAACCAGACCAGGTTTCTCCTGGACCCCAATGCTGACACCAGCCAGCCCCCCACTCCCCTTGGGTGAGCCTGATAGTGCCACGTCTCTACACCAAAACTAAAACTGTTAATGGAATCAAACACTGAAATTCAGTAATATTACCATGAACCAAATAGGCTTGACATTTTGCAAAAATAATTTACATGACATGCACAGATTAGGAAAATGAATATAGAGGGTTTGCACTTTCACGGTTTGGTCAGTTACCCGGGTACGTGACTATATTGGCGATAAAGCATGAATTGCACGGTTAATATACTACTGAATACATTGTTCTGCTAATTTATGCTGTCTAAACCATGGAAAAAACACGTGGAAGCTGTTAAATCATATAGAGAAGAACTTATTAAGTATTAAGCATTAATTAAAATATTAGCCTAATATTTCACCTACCTGACCGGAAATGTTAAGAACAAACACTAATGTTGTTACCCTGGAAATCCTGGTTTAGTTTGGCCAACCACAAACGCCTTTTGTTCCTCAGACAGATTTTTGCACTCTTCTCCTTGATTTGTTACAGTTTAACTTTTGGCAGTCTATAGTACTCCAAATGTTTTTCCCGGTCCAAACAATTAGAACAATAATTGACCATTTTCAGCAGCAATTATGAGCAGAACATTCTAGTTTCGTTTGGTTCCTTGGTATTGTTTATGTTTATTGATGCCAATATGGCCAATTGATGACGTGTCGTGAAAACAGATGAATTTGCACCAAAATACTATTTAATCAAATGCACATCCTTTGACGTCAAGAATAAAACATGTGGAAAGTGCTTTTGCACTCCTTTTTAAAAAAATAGACAAGACATTTATTTTGAATTCTTCACAATTATAGTTGATTTATCCTTACTTTCTGCACTCAGAACAGATTTGTAACCCATCTTTTGGGTCACTACCTACCAGTTGAAAAGCACTGTTCTAAAGTATTCTTTATCTGCCCCTACAAAGCTACAACATTATCACAAATAATAATTCCCCTGATTATTCTTCACAGGAAGGAACACAGATAATGAACTGAACTCTGAACTCTAATTTTTCTTTAGTTCACTCAGATGTTTTAACTCTTGTCCCACAGTTACAAATGGACGATTCCTGTGAAATGGAGCACAATCGACTCCAAAAATGGCTCTTTCTTATTTGACAAGGATGACACAGGTAAACAAGATCATATGCTGAGACCTTGTTTTATTTTAGCATTGAGGAATTGGTTTTTAATTGAGGTATTCTGCTGTGTAATTTAGTCATTGGTGAATACTCCCCTGCTACGGATGGTCTCATTAAAGTCAACAAAGACCACATGGGCTTTTACAGAGTAAATCACCATGACCATGTGTGGAGTGCTATTGCCGAGCAACTTTTCGTAGATCATCAGGTATTATTATTCATATTCATTTCTCTGTTAGAAGTAACTGAACTAACAAAACTGTAGCTACATAGAGAAAAGACATTCATTACAATGATAATGTCCGGCTGAATATACTTTATAAATCTTATTGCATTCCTACTAATCAAAACATGAAATACGTGGACATGGAATATTAATTTGAGAGTACTTATAAATTATTTTTAGGATCTTATCTATAAGCAAAGCCAGAGCCTCCTACTGTTTATTGCTTCCGTTGAAATTGCTTTTAAATTACCTTTCCCACTTTACATCAACCCTGCCTGTATTCCGATATGAAAACATAGTCTACAACATACAAAACAATCTGCCTAGCAACAAGACGAACACATTTTTAAAAGATTAGTTTACTTCCATAATAAACATTTCCTGATAATTTACTCACCCCCATGTCATCCAAGATGTTCATGTCTTTCTTTCTTCGGTTGAAAAAGAATTAAGCTTTCTATGGAAAACATTGCAGGATTTTTGTGGACTTCAAGAGGAGCTTAAGGGTTTAAGGTCCGAATTGCAGTTTCAATGCAGCTTCAAAGGGCTCTACACAATCCCAGCTGAGGAATAAGGGTCTTGTCTAGTGAAACAATCAGTCATTTTCTAAAAAAACAAACTAAAAAAAACCTCTATACCTTTTAACCACAAATGTTTGTCTTGCACTAGCTCGACTTTATGTAGTCACATAGGAAAGGTCACGCAGAAGTACTGACCCAGTGTTTACAAAGTGAATGTGCAAAGAAAGTCGAAAAGCCTAAAAAAAAAAAGGTAAAGCAAATATGTCGGACGAATTTGAAGATGGACGAAAAAATTAGTTTTTCGCCCTACTCTACCTTTTTGAACTGAAGTACACAGACGAAGAACTGCGCTTTTTCTTTTCTTTTTTTTTATGACCAATCATGCCACTAGACAATACCCTTTAGGCTCATTCACACCAAGAACAATAACGATAACTGTATAACTATAAAGTTCTAAAAATAGTTTCAAATTTAAGAGAACTGCAGAGTTTACACCATGACTATAACAATAACGATACAAGGGAATGATATTGGGATCATTTTCAGAACTATTTTTTACAGCCAATGAACGATAAAACACTGACAGCTAATCAGACTTCATTCAAATTTAAAGAACTTGTACATTTGAAATAGTAGGTGACATTGTAGAGAAGCAAACAGACATTGCACAGCAAACAAAGTAACATAAAATTACCTCAGGAATTCAGCGCTAGTTTGGACAATGTCTGTTGTTTTTATTCCACTACATTGATTACGTTAGAGATCAGATAGTTTGTACTTGAAACGTGCATGCTGAGGATATCTACTGGTTGAAGTTATGTAAATGCAATAAAAACAGACAGTTATCATTCACTGGTGTGGGCGCAAATTTACTTATCATTTTATTTGTAGTTATCGTTATCGCTCTTGGTCTAAACGGGCCTTTATTCCTCAGCTGGGATCACGTAGAGCCCTTTAAAGCTGCATTAAAACTGCAGTTTGGACCTTCAACCTTCTGATCCTTATTGAAGTCCACTACACTCTTAAAAACAAAGGTGCTTCACAATGCCAGAAGAACCTTTTTGTCTAAATGGTTCCATAAAGAACCTTTAACATCTGTTTCACAAAAGGTTCTTTGTGGAACCAAAAATGGATCTTCTATGGTATCACTGTGAAGAACCTTTTAAAGAACCTTTTATTTGTAAGAGTGTACATGAAGAAAAATCCTGGAATGTTTTCTTTATTTTTGACTGAAGAAAGAAAGACATGAACATCTTGGATGACATGGGGTGAGTAAATTATTAGGACATTTTTATCTGGAAGTGAACTAATCCTTTAAGACAATCAATCAGCACTGGATGAGCGGAATTATATATAGTGTTACCACAGATGACGGAGTAATATCGAAAATGATCAAGTAATGCAGAGAGCTATGTACTTAAATTTACGATCCCATATAATGCTTATCTTTTTTTAGGTGTATGATGCAACTGACCGAAGCGGCTACATTGACGACATATTTGCTTTTGGACGGTGAGTACAAACATATTTCAGCTGCAGAAAGCTTATGCTTTCAATCTTGACTTGATGACAGGCAAAAAGTACATCTGAACTGATTTTTCATAGCACAGCTTTTTATGGTTATAGCGGAGGTCATGAAGTAAGGACGATGACGTCACGCCTAAAGTGCTGCCTTGTGTTTTGCATTAACAGGGCAGATATTGTCGATTATGGACATGCCTTCAACTTAACTAAATATCTGGCCAATGAAACTGAGTACATTGTGTGGGACAGAGTAGCTACTTCTATCTCCTATGTGAGAGGCATGTTGGCTGATGATCCAGTGCTATACCCCAAATTCCAGGTTGGATCCCAAAGTATTCAATACTTTCTCAATGCATTAAATGTTCAAATGTGATCTTATTCCCAGTCTGAGCTTTATGCTCCTTATATAACGTTAAATGTTACAAAACAGTTCCCACTTTATAGTTTCTGTTTTTCATATGGTCTGTTTCACATCATGTCTCTGTTTAGAAACTCTTCCGTGACCATGTGCAGAAGATATCCAGAGAACTTGGGTGGAATGATGAGGGGACGCAAACACAGCGGTGAGGATTTTTTTTGGCAGAACTAACTAAAAAAAGCTCTTCTGCAACAGGCCAAGGATACATTCTTGGATTTATCATTCTTGTAAACCAGATACCTCAGTTTTAAAATGCTGCACATATATGCGCATATGCTAAATGGTTGGCATGTGTGTGCCCATATGCAGATATCCAGTGGCATCCAAAAATCTGAGACCACTTGTAAAAATCATTCCAATTTAGATTCTCTATTCATTTGATTATAAAAAACATAATTTGATAGAAAAGTTAAATAAAAAACTTGAATATTATAGCATTTTTATTATATGTTCAGGCTGCTGAGAGAGACAGTTTTGGGCATTGCATGTCAGATGGGTGACGAGGAAGCTCTCAAGCAAGCCTCTGACATTTTCAATGAATGGATCGACGGAACAATTAGGTAATTGCATTCATGCATGAATAGCTCCAGTGGTCCAGTCAGAGTTTGTTTTTAAGAGGCTCTTTTTCTGATTGGGGAGTAGCAGTGTGGCTGTCAATTTACGATTGCTGGTGTACCGATATGGAATGAAGAACTCAGGAACAGTCCAGAGCTGGGAAATGATGTTCCTGAAATATCTTACTGCCACTCTCGCCCAGGAGAAAGACAAGCTGCTCTACGGCCTGGCTTCAGTAGATGATATCACTCTCCTTCAAAGGTAAACTCCCTTCTACCCAGGCAGTGTTGTCGGCATTAAATGTTTATCTAAAATGTCGTAACTCTTGTGAAAACAGCAGACTTCTCTTTGGTGATATTTGCCAGACCTGTCCATTTAATTATTGCACTTAAAGGATTAGTTCACTTCCAGAAGAAAATCCATCCAAGATGTTCATGTCTTTCTTTTTTCAGTTGAAAGAGAAATTAAGGTTTTTGAGGAAAATATTCCAGGATTTTTATGGGTTGAAGGTCCAAATCGCCGTTTCAATGCAGCTTCAAAGGGCTCTACACGATCCCAGCCGAGTAACAAGGGTCTTATCTAACAAAATGATTGGCCATTTTCTAAAAAATATAATTTAATTCATATACTTTTTAACCACAAATGCTCATCTTGCACTAGATCTGCAATGCATGTCTGCATTTCAAGCATTGCATAATCATGTTGGAAAGGTTCTTCTTCTGTGTACTACGATTCAAATTTTCTCCTCCAACTTCAAAATTATTCAACATTGTTGTTTTCCCTTTTTGTAAAGGGAGTTTGACTTTCTTTGCACATTCGCTTTGAAACACTGGCTTAGTACTTCCGCCTACTTTATGCGAGACCTTTTCAACGTGACTATGTAATGTGTGACGCCAAGCTAGTGCAAGACGAGCATTTGTGGTATAGAATTTTTTTTTTAGAAAATGATCAATCGTTTTACTACATAAGACCCTTATTCCTCGGCTGGGATCATGTAGAGCCCTTTGAAGCTGCATTTTGGACCTTCAACCCACTGATCTCCATTGAAGTCCACTATATGGAGAAAAATCCTCAAAAGTTTTCCTCAAAAACGGCAATTTCTTTTCGACTGAAGGAAAAAAGACATGAACATCCTGGATGACATGGAGGTGAGTAAATTATCAGGAATTGAACTAATCCTTCAAACCCCATTCATCCACAATCAATGGCAAGCTCAGATTCTCAACATCCAATCAACAACATGGATAAAACCAAGTTTCCACATCCATTTTTTTTAGATAATCCGTTATTTTCAGATACACATCAGAATACAACAGAACAGATCTGTCTATAGATACTGATACTGCTTCAGATGCTCCTACTATAACAAGGACACTTGACTAACTCACAGCCTTATTGCATATGTAAAAAAATCCATCTATTCTTGAATTTCTGCTCCTCATTTTAAATGTAGCATGCTTACACTACTGTTTATAGTTGCTTTGGATATAATGGTCTGCTAAATGAATAATACGAGCTTTGACCTTGTAGAAGTAGACTAGCTCTCAATTATTCATTGTTCAAATGTCTTTCTTTAACAGGTTGCTTGAAGCTGCTAAAAATGAAAGCATCGTGAGGAGTCAAGATGTTTTTACTTTAGTGCAATATGTATCACGAAACCCATATGGCAAAACCATGGCTTGGGACTGGCTTACACTCAACTGGGATTACCTAGTGAACAGGTTAGTTCATTTAACAGTTGAAAGGAATAAGTTGAAACCTCTCTTCTGACAATAAGATTGTTATATATGGTCTCATGTCTCTTTTAGATATACTATTAATGACAGAAACTTGGGCCGCCTGCCGTCCAAAATTACTAGTACGTACAACACTGATCTGCAGCTGTGGAAGGTAAGACACAAAGACTGTTTGGAATGGAATCCCAGCTTACTACTTACTAAATTTAGCCTTTATTCACCAAAGAGTAAAAATACCTCATATTTTGGTCTCTTTTTTTAGATGGAGCACTTTTTCGCACTGCACCCGAATGCAGGAGCAGGTGAGATGCCTAGGAAACAGGCACTAGAGACTGTGAAGAACAATATCGAATGGATGAAACGCAACATGGATGAGATCCGGTTCTGGCTGGAGAACAATGTGTCCTAGTGCTGTAAGGGACCAGCATTAGAACAATTTTTCCACCGCCCACTAATTTTGTTTTCATAAGCCAATGAATTACTCAGGGCAGCTTGAAAATGAATCTTTAAGAGCCATAATTAAAAACACTTTCATTACAAAATAGTCTTGGTTTCTGTTGCCATGACAGTTAAATGAACAAATATTCTCTTTGGAACTAGGCATTCCAAATTTGTAGGCACTGTACATTGTTTCTTTATTTAATGTGTTCATTATACATTATGTTAATTATTTGTAAAATGTGTAAATGTGAAATAAATGTCATAAAGGATGCTTACTTTCTTCAGACACTGTCATGATCGGGGCTGTGGATTTTCCTTTAGCCACCTGAGGTCGCCGTCCCACACTGCACTCCCTTGATTGTTCACGTGTCCTTGTCATCAGCACCTATCACCCACACCTGGTCACTATTAGGACTATAAATATCTCCACTGCTCATTCTGATTTCAGTTCTGCAATGTCTCCTGTCATGTTTGTTTTCTTGTTTCTGAGACTCCCTGACTTTTGATTATGTTCTGGATTTTGTTTATTTTGTGTTCGAGTTCTTAGTTTGTGCCGTGTTGGCCTTTTTGTTTGTTTATTTGTTTGTTATATTCATTAAAAACCTTTTACCTGCATTTTGGACCCAGACCTCTCCTTGAGAAACGTGACAGAATGCAGAACTCACTGATGGGTCCAGCGGGGAGGATTTTTTTTGAAGAGGCGGCGGACACACGTTTGGGGGCGGCAACTACCCACTCTGTTCCTGACACTGCCGGGATGTCATTCGAGGCGGCATCGGCCGCTAGATTCAGGTTTATTTATGCCTGCCTGGCGGCGGTGGACGCCCGCAGTGCCGAGACGGCGAGGAGACGCCCCGGTTTTGCGGAGGGGGTGGAATCACTCTTTCACGGGGAGGTGGCGACAACCACTATCTCCTTGCCTGAGAGAACGACGGCCGCTATCTCCGTGTCTGAGGCGACAATGCCCGCTATCTCTCTGCCCGAGGCGGCGACCTCCGCTATCTCCCTGCCCGAGGCTGCAACGTCTGCTATCTCCGTGTTTGAGGCGGCAACGTCTGCTGTCTCCCTGCCCGAGGCTGCAACGTCTGCTATCTCCGTGCCTGAGGCGGCAACGTCTGCTGTCTCCGTGCCTGAGGCGGCAACGTCCGCTATCTGCGTGCCTGAGGCGGCAACGTCCGCTATCTCCGTGCCTGAGGCGGCAACGTCCGCTATCTCCGTGCCTGAGGCGGCAACGTCCACTATCTCTGTGCCTGAGGCGGCAACGTCCGCTATCTCCGTGCCTGAGGCGGCAACGTCTGCTATCTCCCTGCCTGAGGCGCCAACGTCCACTATCTGCGTGCCTGAGGCGCCAACGTCCACTATCTGCGTGCCTGAGGCGGCAACGTCCACTATCTCTGTGCCTGAGGCGGCAACGTCCGCTATCTCCGTGCCTGAGGCGGCAACGTCTGCTATCTCCCTGCCTGAGGCGCCAACGTCCACTATCTGCGTGCCTGAGGCGCCAACGTCCACTATCTGCGTGCCTGAGGCGGCAACGTCCACTATCTCTGTGCCTGAGGCGGCAACGTCCACTATCTCTGTGCCTGAGGCGGCAACGTCCACTATCTCTGTGCCTGAGGCGGCAACGTCCGCTATCTCCGTGCCTGACGCAGCGACGTCTGCTATCTCCTTGCCTGAGGCGACGACGTCGGTTGAGGCTCTGCTGGCGGCAAGGCATGCTCGCGGGACCCCGCTACACGGGCCTGGCCCGCCATCCCTCCCCCTGATTCACCTTCCCCCGTTCCTCCTCCCTCCAGATTATTTTGTTTGGGAACGTCTGGAAGCCGTTCCCTTGAGGGGAGGTAATGTCATGATCGGGGCTGTGGATTTTCCTTTAGCCACCTGAGGTCGCCGTCCCACACTGCACTCCCTTGATTGTTCACGTGTCCTTGTCATCAGCACCTATCACCCACACCTGGTCACTATTAGGACTATAAATATCTCCACTGCTCATTCTGATTTCAGTTCTGCAATGTCTCCTGTCATGTTTGTTTTCTTGTTTCTGAGACTCCCTGACTTTTGATTATGTTCTGGATTTTGTTTATTTTGTGTTCGAGTTCTTAGTTTGTGCCGTGTTGGCCTTTTTGTTTGTTTATTTGTTTGTTATATTCATTAAAAACCTTTTACCTGCATTTTGGACCCAGACCTCTCCTTGAGAAACGTGACAGACACGACACATTTTTCAGGTACTTCAATAAAAGAATGTTCTTCTCAAAATATTGTTATTATTTTTTTGTAAAAGACTAGGGCTGAAATTAGGGCTGTTACGATTCTTCGATTCAATTCGAGTACTTGATTTTAAAAAATCCTCAACTGCAATTTGCCCGTGTCTCTGAGTGCCTCAGTTCACAGTAAATCGTTTTCCCGCGGAATTAGGCTACTTTAACACTGTTGTCGTGGGTTGTTTTTTATGTCTGCAGGTTGAAGCGTCCCTAAAAATGTGATATTTAGCCTCTAGAAATGTAAATTTAACCAAAGAAACCCCACCAGAAAATGTGTATTTTGCCCCCTTAAAACACAATTGAGTATCAATCGGGCGTTTTTTGTTGTGAAAACCTGGCAACCCTGTGCTGCTCCAAGCAAACTCATCATTTAAATGTGTGGAGCGTCAAACTCCATCTCTGCATATTACAACGTTAATTTAGGAACGCCATGTTTGCCATTTTATCAGATTTGTATGGTAAATCCTTATAAACCTACGCCAACACAGGAGAATACATCTATAGAGGGTTTGCACTTCCGCCACGATTTGGTCAGTTACCCAGATGTGCGGCCATATTGGAGATGCCCGGATGTACACAACAGCATCGATTGCATGGTTAATGTACTACTGAATGTGTAAATATAATTTTTTGCTGTCTAAATTACGGAAAAAATGGTTGGAAGCTGCTAAATCATTTAGAGGAGGACTCAGTAAGCAGGAAGGGGTGCAATATTTTGACAAACTAAAGTTAATAGGTGGTAAAGATACGTACAAGCAGTATTAATTAAGATATTAGTCTAATATTTCACCTACCTGACTGGAAATGATAAGAACAAACACTTGTTGTCAAGATTCTTGTCCTGGAAATCCTGGTTCAGTTTGGTCAACCACTAACGCCTTTTGATCCTCAGACAGTATTTTGCACTCTTCTCCTTGATTTGTAATAACTTTTGGCAGTCTGTAATAGCAAATGTTTTCCCCAGTCTGACCGTTTAGTACAGCCCAAAACATGATGATAATTTACCATTTTCAGCAGAAATAATCAGCAAAATATTTGAATTTCGTTCGGTTCAGTGGCATTGTTTACGTTCTGTCCTGAAAACAAAACACTCTACCATCCATTTTAACAAGCGAACTGTTTTTCGCAATTTCAAAATAAAAGCTCAAACCCTTACTCTTATTTTACACGTTTTAATGTCCACATATTCAAAAAATTACATATCTGTAGCATTTCTGTTGTAAACAAATTGACAAATATTAAAGATTAAGTGGAAATTTAAATGAAATGTTGTTTAGTCAATATTATACAAGGTTTAGATGGTAAAGTGTAAAAACAATCGTCAGGCCGTTGGCGCCCTCTGCAGTCACTTGATACAATACATAATGTACATTAGTTCTATTGTTTACAATACATTATGTATTTTAAAAGTTTTTGTTCAATCCAACCATATAATTACTTGCTTTTGATACTTTATTTAAACCAATTATTGCCTCATTGCTATTATCCCTGTTGAAAAAACAGCATATGCTCCCCTGATAGCACACGTACGTCTGAAAGATGTCTGTTAAAGATCTCTTGATCTGGAAAGCATCTGCAGTGTACAAATGTCTGGCAGACGTCTGTAAGATGTCAGTTTTACATCCATTCTAATGCATAAACATCTTAAAGACATCTAATAGACGTCTATTTGACATCCGATAGGAAACGTCCAATAGACGTATTGCAGATGAGCAAACTACGTCTTGCAGATGTCTTACAGATGTCTTACAGATGTAAATGCAGACGTCAAATAGACGTCTCCGAGATGTATGTGTGCTATCAGTGGTTAGGTAGGTTTTGACGCTGGTTTGCTGGTTTAAGCTGGTTTATGCTGGTCCTTTGCTGGTTAATGCTGGTCCTTAGCTGGTTTATGCTGGTCCTTTGCTGGTTAATTCTGGTCCTTAGCTGGTTTATGCTGGTCCTTTGCTGGTTTATGCTGGTCCTTTGCTGGTTAATTCTGGTCCTTAGCTGGTTTATGCTGGTCCTTTGCTGGTTTATGCTGGTCCTTTGCTGGTTTATGCTGGTCCTTTGCTGGTTAATGCTGGTCTTTAGCTGGTCATGTTGCTGGCCAAAGACCAGCATAAACCAGCAAAGGACCAGCATACCAGCATCAAAACTCACCTAACCAGCATTTCACGAGTTCACGCTTACATATAATTAGCCGGAGAATAGTAATGCATGTTTGGCGTGCTGTCCGGTGAAGGGCTCCGAGCTCGGGGATGGCCCGAACCCAGAGTACCCCCCAATAGGAGTAGTGAGAACTCGGAGTGGGAGATGGGGTGGTGGAGGGTTACTGATAAACCTTCAAGTGAATGGAGGAGAGTCAGCTGTATTTAAACCTATGACGCTGATTGACTTGAGTGGGCTCCTCTTGTGATGTTTACGCTAAGTATCTGATGCGCTTCTCCCGAACTATGCTGTTTTTTTTCAACAGGAATATGTGTATTTTAAGTCATTTTAAAGGCTATTGTTAGCTTAGGTCTATTTTTATTACCTCAAAAAATAGTATAATTATCTAATTACTTGATTAATCATCCAAATAATCGACTGATTACTTGATTACCAAAATACAAAGTTGTCAAGTGTATGATGCCTAGCTTTTTAAAACTGGTTCTGATTTTAAAAGTTGTGTAGTTTATTCCAGCCTTAAGACATAACTTTTAGAAAGCTTTAAGATAAGATTTATTCAAATGAAAACATTTTACGCACTTACAGTATCATGAACAGCATTTTCACAGGATTTGCACTAGACAGATAACAGTACAACAAGCATCAGACTAAATACTATCAGACTAGATACTGAATAGCAAGGTCAAAGGAAGTCAATGTCAGTTGCAGGAAGGATATGAGAT
The DNA here is from genome assembly GCF_049309525.1 of Garra rufa. Taxonomy (NCBI): domain Eukaryota; kingdom Metazoa; phylum Chordata; class Actinopteri; order Cypriniformes; family Cyprinidae; genus Garra; species Garra rufa. Next base: position 31,536,622 of record NC_133362.1, on the reverse strand, counting down.
AAGGACACACTGCATTTGTATGAAACTTCAAAGTAATCGTGCCCTAGTGGTGTTAAAACAGTGGAGCAGACAGAAAGCGTCCAGCGCTGGAGTTTTATGAATGTTTAAATATCCGATTTTCTCATCATTTAGGGGTTAAGTTGTGCTGATGATGCCGTCATTGGAAGCTGGTTGCTAATAGTGATTCTCTGACGTGTTTGACATCGTAGCATTCCAGTGATGGCTCTCCTGAACCTGCAACAAATACAACTTATTAGTTTAAAAAAAGACAAAGAAAGAAAGTGACTTAATGAAACAAAGATGTTACATAGAGGCCTTACTTCTTGTTGGCGATGACATAGATGCAAGGATTGTAAAAGGTGGAGGACTTGGCAAAGAGTGGGGCAATTATGGCCATTGGAGCTGGAATCGTTTTGGGGTCACCGAATGATGCCCACAAACACACAATCGAATATGGAGACCAGGCAGCCAGGAACATCACTATCATTATAATAGACATCTGTAAAAATAAAATAAAGAAAGAAACATTCAGGTCAAACTGAACCAGAGAGCACACAAAACCTGGCAAGCAGTGTTAGTTTAGTATTACTTATATACTATTATTTTATTTATTAATATTTGTAATTTTTTAATTATATTTTTATTTTGTAATTTGTTGTTTTCATTTTAATTTCAGCTTTAGTAATTTTATGCGCTTTTGACATTTTTAATTGTATTATTTTATATTTATTTCTTTTATAAATTTGTTATATTTACTTCAACTAAAATTCATTTTATTTAGTTGGCAAGGCAGCATTTCTAATTAAATAATTATTTATTATTTATTTTTTATTTTTGTTTGTTTGTTCATTACTTTTTACATTACTTAATTTTCAAGATTAAGTTTCTATTTTTACATGTAATATTTATATTTATTTTATTTCAGCTTTATATAAATAAAATAATAAAATAAAAAAATGAAATGTAATGTAATAAAATAAAATAAAATAATATGAAAACTGAAATAAAATAACAAAAATAAAATGAAATAAAAAAATAAATAAAATAACCAAAAAATAAATAAAAAACTACATTAAACTAAATAAAAAAAAAACAAAGAAATAAGATCAAATAAAATGATACGATATAAAAAAAAAATATGAAAAGAAATAAAATAAAAAATAAAATAAAATAAAAAATTAAATTAAATTAAAAAAATTAAATGACCAAAAATTAAATAAAATAAAATGAAATGAAATTAAATAAAATAAAATAATATGAAAACTGAAATAAAATAACAAAAATAAAATTAAATAAAAAATTTAATAAAATAACAAAAAATAAATAAAAAACTACATTAAACTAAATTTAAAAAGAAAAGAAATAAGATAAAATAAAATTATACGAAATAAAAAAATACATGAAAAGAAATAAAATAAAAAAATTAAATGAAATAAAATAAAATAAAAAATTAAGTTATATTAAAAAAATGAAATGACCAAAAATTAAACAAAATAAAATGAAATGAAATAAAATAAAATACAAAATTAAATTAAAATAAATGTAATAAAATAACACAAAATTCATTTAATTTAAGAATAAATAAAATAAAATAAAATTAAATTAAATAAAAAATTAAATGAAATAAAGTAAATGAAATAAAAAATTAAATGAAATAAAATAAAAAAATGTAATGTAATAAATTAAAATGAAATAAAATTAATTGAAATTAAAAATTAAATTAAATTAAAGTAAATTAAATAATAAAAAATAAAATAAAAATGTAATGTAATAAAATAAAATAATATGAAAACTGAAATAAAATTAAAAAAATTAAATGAAATAAAATAAAATTAAATTAAACAAATTAAATTAAATCAAAAAAATTAAATGACCAAAAATTAAACAAAATAAAATGAAAAGAAATAAAATAAAATACAAAAGTAAATTAAATTAAATTAAATGTAATAAAATAACACAAAATTAATTTAATTTATAAAAAAAGAAATAAAATAAAATGAAATAAAAAATTAAATGAAATAAAGTAAATGAAAAAAAAAATGTAATACAATAAAATAAATTAAAATGAAATAAAAAGTGAAATTAAATTAAAGTAAATTACATTTAAAAAATTAATTAAAAAAGAAATTATATAAAATAAAAATGAAGTAAATAAAATAAAGTAACAAAATAAAATTAAATAAAATTAAATTAAGTAAATTAAAAAAATGAAATGATATTAAAGCAAATTAAATTTAAAAAAATTAATAAAACTAAATAAATACTGTTGGTACTACCTTGGTAACATCCATCTGATCTGACCAATCCATGTTGATGCTGTCTAGGCAGTTACTGGCTTTGTACCTCTTCACAGTAACTGAGACGTTGTAGTAACAGTAGAACATGACCGCCAGAGGAATAATGAAGTTGACAGTGATCACCGTCATTGTGTAGGACACAAAAGACCTGAAATCAAACAGGATTAATCACACTTGCAATCCCCACTCCACTTATAAATTTCACAGTCTCTGAAGAAAAGCTTCACAATGTGGAAAAACACGATAAGAGTGGTAAAATAATAAAACAGGTATGACCTGCAGGGGCGCCATTCGCAATTTTGGGCCCTATGACAAAATATGAGGTTGGGCCCCCCCACCACACAAAAGCAGATCTCTGGGGGCCCCTAAATGGCATGGGCCCTTAGAATTGTCCTAACTTTCCCCCCCTTAGCGGCGCCCCTGATGACCTGCAATATCAGTCTTGACTCACGTGTCATTGTTCCTCCAGTTGATGGTGCAGGTGGCTCCTGTGGGGTCAGGAGCATATCCTGCCCAACCAACGATGGGCATAGACGACCAAAACACAGCATTCAGCCAAGCAGCCAAAATCAGAAGCATGTATGATACTGATGTCAGCTTCTGTCCTGTAACAAACACACATCAATAGATTTCCTAATTCCTGCCTTTGAGTACAGAATCAAACACAAATGACATTAAGTGAATAAATAACAGTCCTTAGTGGTTCACATTTCATTAAGATAGAACAGAATCATACCTATGTCAGGTCGACATATGGTGAGGTATCGGTCAATAGCAACCACAGTAAGCAGTCCAATACTGGCCATACCGAAGAATATATTCAAGGCAGCATAGATCTATAAAAAGGCAACAAGTTCTGTTGTTCACATATAAGAAAGTAGCACAATTAAGCAAAAATTGTAATAAACTAATTAAATAAAAAGTTTTCCTGGACACTCTTACTCATCATTCTATTATTTTGAATTGAAATAATTTGTGTTTAGGACTTTTTACAGTCTATGCTTTAGGACTGTTAGGACTGATTTTTAACTGCACATTAGCATTTACATGTATGAGGCGTCTTAAACTCCATCTCTGCATATTGTTGTGAGTTTTGAAAAAAAAAAAAAGCTAAAACCAGCCTAGGCTGGTTGGCTGGTTTTAGCTGGTCAACCAGCCTGGTTTTAGCTGGTCATAGCTGGAAGGCAGGTTGGTTTTTATAGGGGTTTTGTCCACTTTTCCAGCCTGGCCAGGCTGGTCAGGCTGGTCTTAGCTGGTCAGGCTGGGAAACTACCAGCTAAAACCAGCCTGACCAGCCTGGGAGACCAGCTAAAACCAGCCACTTCCAGCTTAAACCAGCTAAGACCAGCCAACCAGCCTAGGCTGGTATTAGCTGTTTTTTTCAGCAGGGACGTTCATCTGGGAACACAACGTGCACCATTTTCAAATTTGTAAGGTAAATAATTTATAAACCTACACAAACAAAGGAGAATACATCGGCATCCTTTTCAATATGCTAACGGTTCATCGCGATTTCAAAATAAAAGCTCAAACCCTCACTCTAAATTTACACGATTTGATGTCCACATATTCAAGAAATTACAGTGGCTGTAGTATTTCTGTCGTAAAGAAATTTCCTGATATTAAATATTAAGTGGACATTTGATTTAAATGTCTATTTATAATACATTATTTATTTTAAGAGTTTTGTTCAATAAAACCATATGATTACTTGATTTTGACACTCTATTTGAACTGATTATTATTGCCTCATTGCTATTACCCTGAACCACAAAACCAGTCATAAGGGTTAATTTTTTGATGTATGGTTTGTTAGGATATGACAATGTTTGAAAATCTGGAATCTGAGGGTGCCTTTAAAGTTCTTAGCAAGGTATATTACTAATCAAAAATTAGGTTTTGATATATTTACGATAGGAAATTTACAAAATATCTTCATGGAACATGATCTTTACTTAATATCCTAATGATTTTTGTCATAAAAGAAAAATCAATCATTTTGATCCAAACAATGTATTTTTGGCTATTGCTACATACCCGTGCTACTTACAAACCTAAAAATAAAGGTGCTTCACGATGCCATAGAGGAACCTTTTTTGTTTAAATGGTTCCATAAAGAACCTTTAACATCTGAAGAACCTTTCTGTTTCACAAAAGGTTCTTCGTGCCGAAAGAATGTTCTTCAGATTATAAAACGGTAAGAAAGAAATGGTTCTTTGAAGAACCTTTGACTGAATGGTTCTTTGTGGAACCAAAAATAGACATCGCTGTGAAGAACCTTTTAAAGCACCTTTATTTTTAAGAGTGTAAGACTGGTTTTGTGGTCCAGGGTCACCTATGTATTTTAAAGGCTATTGCTCACTTAGGTCTATTTTTATAAAAAAAAAAGAAAAAGAAAAAAAAGTATTATCTGATTATGCGATTAATCGTCAGAGTAATCGGTTAATCACTCGATTAATTGTTAGAATAATCGACCGATTACTTAAATACCAAAATAATCGTTAGTGACACCCCTATTTGTGTTTGCTAATGTGTTGATTTGTGCACACCTGGCAACCTGTGTAACCAAATTTCCAGCTCCCGTGCAGGTCTGAGGCCGCTGACATGGGATAGCCAATACCAGCTACGCCAATATCGGTGAAAGCCAGATTAATGATGATCGCGTTCGTGGCAGTTCGTAACTCTCTGAACTTCACAAACATCAGCAGTACCACAATGTTACTAGACAGACTGACCACTCCTGCCACCAGAGAGAAAGACACACAGACAGACACAGCAGGGGGTTAAGACATCTGCGAACACAGACGTTGTCTCACACATATTTCACGTCCATTCAAAACATTTCCCGTTTTCAGTTTTTCCTTTTACACACACACCCCTGCTGGTTACATCACACGCTTGGCTGAATCTGTAAATGTCAATTTCAAGGAATGCTTGAAAACGTTGTGTTGAATCTATGCCCAGGCCCAGACGAAAGACATATGGCTTACTGAACTCTTACTTAATAAGAAAATGCCAGTACATTTATAACTGCATCACAACTACATCAAATACATCATGTTCAAACACACACACACACACACACACACACACACACACACACACACACACACACACACACACACACACACACACACACACACACACACACACACACACACACACACACTGTTCTTTACCTGCGGTTATGAGATATGCAGCGACAATATTGTGTTCGGTTTGTGTGAAGGCGCTCTCTTCACCATATACGGTCTCAGCAGAACCATTCAGGAATCCAGATGCCATCTCTTTGTCACACATAATCATATATATACCACTCAGGCTAACATTCACATCTGTTCAAACAAAATCATGCGGTTTGAAAGAATTTGAAGTCTAGACTCCCTCTCTCCTACCTAGAAGCAGATCATGAAATTGTGTGTGTGTTTGTGTGTGTGTGTATGTTTAGGGGATGTAGAAGGTTACGGGGTGATTGTGGGAAAGAAGGGCTGGAAAAGCATTGGCCTGGATTATGTTCTCTAATTATGTTTTCTGCTTGGTTTGTGAGGACTGAAGAAACCGTTGTTTCGGTGCTAATCCCCACATGAAAGCTTTTCATTCCACGCAACAGAAAAGCCTTCTTGGAACGTGGAGTGCATGTCATTAACATATTTCACCTTTGGAAACAAGAAAAGTGCAGTACTATATTAATAAGCACAATATAGCAGTTTAAACATTTAGCTGAAGGGTGTCTAGAAAAAGTCTGAGACCCCAGGAACCAGGGTTGTATGTAAATATAGATAAGTAAAACACATCTTGCAGCATTGTTGTTATTTCAAGAATGTCAAGTTTGGATTAAACCGCTTGTTAACGATGAAGTGGAGCTTGTTAACCTGAGTGGCCTATTAATAAGCAAATTTTTGCTTATTTATAACAGACTAAAACATAGAAATATTATGATCGGTCTTAAAACACACTTAAAAATAAAGGTTTGAAAAGGGGATTTTGCAGCGATGCCATAAAATGACCAATTAAAATTTTTCTTAGTGTGAGGAACATTTTAATAATCTTATAAATTCTGTCATTAATTACTCACCCTCATGTCTTTCCAAACCCGTAATACCTTCGTTCATTTCCAGAACACAAATTAAGATATTTTTGATGAAATCCAAGAGCTTTCTGACCCTGCATAGACAGCAACACAACTGAGATGTTCAAGGCCCAGAAAGGTAGTAAGAACATTGTTAAAATAGTCCATGTGACATCAGTGGTTTAACCGTAATTTTATAAAACTACGAGAATACTTTTTGTGCACAAAGAAAACAAAAAGAACAACTTTATTCCACTATTTCTTCTCTTCCATGTCAGTTTCCACTGCATGTTTAAGTATTCTTGTAGCTTCATAACACTGCGGTTGAACCACTGATGTCACATGGACTATTTTAACGATGTCCTCACTACCTTTCCTGATCTTGAATGTGTCAGTTGCGTCGCTGTCTATGCAGGGTCAGAAAGCTCATCAAAAATATCTTCATTTGTGTTCCAAAGATGAACGAAGGTCTTACGGGTTTGGAATGACATGGGGGTGAGTAATTAATGACATAATTTTAATTTTTGGGTGAACTATCTCTTTAAATTTCACCAATAGCATCACAATGACAAAATTTCTAAATTAATATTTTTCATTAGACATTCTATAATTCCAGATTATTAGACCCGTACTATCCTCAGTGATCTGTTTATTTTGAGCTATTTAAATAACTGTCTTTTCTAAGACCACCATGATGCAAGATTTGTTTTAGATTTATTTTCAGAGAATCTAATCATTCTGAAATAAAAATGAAAGCTAAAATGGCTAAATTAACAGTAAATAGCATACAATAAAAAATAGGTTATACAGTTGAAGTCAAAAGTTTACATACACCTTGCAGAGCCTGCAAAATGTCAGTTATTTGACCAAAATAAGAGGGATCACACAAAATGCAAATGTTATTTTTTATTTAGTACTGACCTGAATAAGATATTTCACATAAAATATGTTTTACATATAGTCCACAAGAGAAAATGTTGAATTGACCCTGTTCAAAAGTACATACACTTGATTCTTAATACTGTGTTGTTACCTGTTTGTTTTGTTAAGTGATAGTTTTTCATGAGTCCTTTGTTTGTCCTGAACAGTTAAACTGCCTGCTGTTCTTCAGAAAAATCTTTCAGGTCCCAAAATACTTTGGTTATTTAGCATTTTTGTGTATTTGAACCCTTTCCAATGATGACTATGATTTTGAGATCCTTCTTTTCACACTGAGGACAACTAAGGGACTCATATGCAACTATTACAGAAGGTTCAAACACTCACTGATGCTCCAGAAGGAAACATGATGCATTAAAAGCCAGGGGTGTAAACTTTTGAACAGAATGAAGATGTGTACATTTTTCTTATTTTGCCTAAATATCATATTTTCTTCATTTAGTACTGCCCTTCAGAAGCTACAGAAGATACTTACAAGTTTCCCAGAAGACAAAATAAGTTAAATTTTACCTGATCTTCAAATTCAAAAAGTTTTCACACAATTAATGCATCGTGTTTCCTTCTGGAGCATCAGTGAGTGTTTGAACCTTCTGTAATAGTTGCATATGAGTCTCTCAGTTATCTTCAGTGTAAAAAGATGGATCTCAAAATCATACAGTCATTGCTGGAAAGGGTTCAAATACACAAAAATGCTAAAAATCAAAGAATTTAGAACAGCGGGCAGTTTAACTGTTCAGGACAAACAAGGGACTCATGAACAACTATCACTAAACAAAAAAAAAAAACACAGCTGTGGATCTTTCAGAAAAACAACAGTATTAAAAATCAAGGGTATGTGAACTTTTGAGCAGGGTATTTTTTATAAATTCAGCTAATATTTTCTCTTGTGGACTGTAAGTAAACGTCTTTTATGTGAAATATCTTATTCAGGTCAGTACTAAATAAAAAATAACATGAATTTTGCATGCCTCTTATTTTGGTAAAATAATTAACATTTTGCATATTCTGCAAGGTGTATAGAAACTTTTATATTAAAACTGGCTGAATTATAAGGAAAGAAAACGTTAAGTTAACACGACATACATAGGCTACATGAAGCAATTTTCCCTTAACTTCTTTCTTCCCTATAATCCATATGTTATGAGTAGAACCATTTATATTATATTACATATGATATAAACGGCTGAAGATAAACTCACTCTGCTAATCTACAAACATCAAAAACCCTGGCCAAATACCTTCATTGACATAAACAGCAGCAACTCAAACATCACCCACTAGATGGCCTTGTTTGCACAGACTCACTTGGACGTGACGTAAACGGATATTACGTACACGGAAAGGCTTGTGATTTCTGTCATGTGATGATCGCACATAAACAACCGAAGAACTTTTTATAACATTGGGATCAGTTAAAGGTAATTTTGTGTATTGTGATTTTAATATACGTTTCCTCAATGTATAACAACTTAGTAGATTAGAAACGTTGATAATTAGTTAAACACTGCAGTCAAACAAGACAATAACATGCAGCTGTCAGAATTTCGTACCATTTCGTGTAATTTCCTCATCGTTCTTTATTATTTTCGCTACAGGGTGCAGTAGGAGAACTACATAGTCAATCTAATGAATATGGCAGATGTGAGTAAATCTGTAATGCATTTACTTAAATGTTTTTTTTTTTCTTCTTGGAAATGTCATAATGCGTTTGATTTAATTGTTGCAGAATCTGAGGAGTTATTTGTATAAACAGCTGCCAAGGTAAACGGATTTATCTTCTATTTTACGTTTAAGACCCCCCTTCCCTTTCATTATGCTTACAGAAATGTAATGACTGATTATTTTATTTTCATCATCAGTGTTGAAGGACTTCATGCAATAGTGGTGACAGATAGAGATGGAGTCCCTGTAATCAAAGGTAACAGCATCAGCTTTGGTCTGTTTGTGCATCTCTTAAAGCTTTATATGAGATTTTGCATGTTTTTCCTTTTAGTTGCTAATGACAATGCTCCTGAATATGCACTGCGGCCAGCATTCCTGTCCACATTTGCTTTGGCAACTGACCAGGGAAGCAAGCTGGGCTTGTCCAAAAATAAGAGCATCATTTGTTACTATAACACATACCAGGTACTTTCTTAACAAACATCAAAGTACATTTGATTTACAACTTGCTAAGATTTCTGATTTTAATATATGCTGTTATCTACCTCCTTGGCAGATTGTACAATTTAATCGATTACCCTTAGTCATAAGTTTCATCGCAAGTAGTAATGCTAACACAGGTGAGTTTCCACACAGTACAAAAGCCACTGAACTTCTTTATAACAACTGAATGATTAACTTCCCCTTTTTTGCATATTTAGGTTTGATCTTCAGTCTTGAGAAGGAACTAGTTCCTCTGATTGAAGAACTAAGGCAGGTGGTGGAAGTAGCTTAACAGTTATTCATCTCAGCACCTACAGACGTGGATGAGGATATAAGAGCCACAATCACTCATCCAATATGCTGTCTTGATGCCTCTATGTTCTAGTTCATACACACACACACATATGTACATAAATAATGTTGGATGGTCTTGATGCTGTATGTTTTTTATGAATGTAACCTGCTCCTTTTTGTCTCCTCATTAATAAATTTGTCTAAGGCTTTGGTTTACAAAAATACATATTTATTTACATTTTTTTTTTTTTACAAAAGGGGTACTATATACATGTTTCTAAACAACACAAGAGTGTGCATTGTTAGCTGATATTATAACAATAATGCACCCAAAGGTTTCACCGCACAAAATTAATAATTAATTACATGTTTACTTAATAGCTGCAAACGTGTACACCACCAGTCAAAAGTTTTTGAACAGTAAGATTTTTAATGATTTTTAAAGAAGTGCTCACCAAGCCTGCATTTATTTGATCCAAAGTACAGCAAAAAAAATTGAAATATTTTTACTATTTTCAATAACATTTTTATTTGAATATATTTGTAAATATAATTTATTCATTTGATTTCAAAGCTGAATTTTTTGTCATTACTCCAGTCATATGATCCTTCAGAAATCATTCTAATATTTTGATTTGCTGCTCAAAATACTATTATTGTTGAAAAGAGCTAAGTAGAATTTTTTCAGGTTTCTTTGATGCATAGAAAGTTCAGGAGAACCGCATTTATCTGAAATAGAAATCTTTCGTAACATTATAAATGTCTTTATCATAACTTTTGATCAATTTAAAGCATTCTTGATAAATAAAAGTATTAATTTCTGTAATTTCTTCTCCCGCATGATGCTTGAAGACATGAGACACTGAAGACTGGAGTAATGATGCTGAAAATGTAGCTTTGATCACAGAAATAAATTTTAAAATGTATTCAAATAGAAAGCAGTTATTTTAAATATTAAAAATATTTTACTTTTTTGCTGTACTTTAGATGAAATGCACACTTTGTGAGAACATTAACAATCATACTGTTCAAAAACTTTTGACTCGTAGTGTATACAGTGCCTTACGAAATTATTCATACCCCTTCATTTTTTTTCACATTTTGTTATGTTGCTGCCTTATGTTAAACTACTTTAAATTACTTTTTTCCCACATCAATCTACACTCCCTACTCCATAATGGCAAAGCAAAAAATTGGTTTTTAACATCTGTGCAAATTTATTAAAAATAAAAAACTGAAAAGTAAAGTAAGTATTCATACCTTTGGGACACTCGAAATTTAGCTCAGGAGCATTCATATTGCTTCTAGATGTTACTACACTTCGAGTGGAGTTAAACTGTGGCAAATTCATTTGAATGAGTATGATTTAGAAAGGCACACACCTCTCAGAAAAGGTCTAACAGCTGAAAATGCATATCAGAGCAAAAACCAAGTCCTGAGGTCAAGATAACTGCCTGTAGAGCTCAGTGACAGACTTGCGTTAAGGCAATGATCTAAGGAAGAGTTCAGAAAAAAATCTGCTGCATTGAAGGTTCACAGAAGCATTATCCATAATAGAAGACGATTGGAACAACTAGGACTCTAGAAAATGTCTGCCAGCCCCCATCCAAGCTGACAGAGATTGAGAGGTGAAAAGGTGAGGCAAAGAATGGCAGATAATTGCCAAATGCAGATGTGCAAAGCTTGTCATATCATACCCAAAAAGACTTGAAGCTGTAAAGTTGCTTCAACTATTTACTGAGTTAAGGGTATGAATACTTATGCAATGTACTTATTTCACTGTTTTATTTTTAATAAATTTGTAAAATTTTCAAATCTGGTTTTTGCTTTGTCATTATTATGGTGTATGGAGTGTTAATTGGTGTGAGGAAAAACTAATTTAAAGCAGTTTAACATAATGCTGCAACAAAACAAAATGTGAAAAAAATGAAGGGGTATGAATACTTTTGCAAGGCACTGTATAAGGGGGATGTACATATGTTTAAAAGCACACACACTCTTTAACTTGGCTTGGAGAAGAATAACAAGAACTGAAAGCTCAACACAAAACACAATATCAGAAAAAACTACTGTCAATTATAACCTTAACGCAGGTAGTGTACTGCCTCCAGATATCTTTGTGAAGCACAATATTTTTCACCCTTTGATGTAAAAACTTGTGATTCATTGCCCAGAAGATTATCTTAGGTGTGATGAGTTGTACAACCATGATGCACAAGATCACAGAGCAGTTAATAAATCCTCATAGCACGCAGTTGCTCCATTACTACTTCTCTCCATGTTGAACATCATCGTCCTTTCTTTATCTGGGACTGGAAATGCAAGGTAGTCACGGTTAGAGATAAGGACAACAGAGAGACAAATATATCTGCAGTGGGTTCAGACTGGTTAAGTGGGGTCTTTTTGAACTGTTAACTATTACGTACATTGATTATTCATAGTGACTTCTTTCATGGATAACTTAGGTTCCTCTTACCAGTTTCCATCGTAGTATCTTAATCCATTCATCTGCTTCAGCACCAGATTTTGCACACAAATAAAACGTCCTCTCTGGAAACACCAGACTATAGGAAAGACATAAGAATGAAACATCTTAATAAAGAGTTGTATTGTGAAGTAAAAGGCTGAAATTAAGCATGCACTGGAAAGCATGTGGGCAGGAGGAAGTCCATGGATAGGAGTTTCTGACTACACTTCCTCATTACAGAGAATCACTAACATGTTGGAAAATATCACACACAATAGTTATTAAAAACACAATATTAGTATTCTGATGTCTAATTGTAATTACTTCCTATTGTTACTTCTTAGTCTGTACATAGACAGCGTGAATGCTTTGAAGATCGTCTGTAAGGCTGATTTAGTCAGCACAGGAACTGTAAGTTGTCAGATACTTGAATGCTGCAGATATACCAGCTCATTTTCAGTTGCCAAAAATAGCCAGTAATTTTACAGTTGGCCAATTGCAGAAGTTTCAGATGTAAAAACAGACATGGTATCTAGTCTAACACAACAGAAAGGGGTCTTACTCATTTATTTATCTTTTAAAACTTTGGTTTTGTAATTAAATGAAACTGTTTTAGGCATGTCTATTTATTACCAAGTTACATTTTTAACGGTAGCCACCCTTGTCATATAGAACATATGCAGTGTTGGGGGGTAACTAGTTATATATAACAGAGTTACATAATTTAATTACTAAATAAATTTAATTGCAATCCATTACAGGTACTGAGAAAAAAATGGGTAATTAAATTAGTAACTTATGAAAATGTTAACGATTACATAGGGTTACATCTAAATGTTTTCACACACACCCACATACAGATGTAAGTGATTTCTTTCCCAAATTGCACTGACTTCTCTAAAACATGAGATATCAATGTTTCAGGAGTTTAGGACACAGAATAATAACACCAGAACTCTTTTATTTCCCATTTGGTTTTATGTATATGCTTTCTTTTTTTTTGAAGATTAACTGTTTTTTCCAAAGCATTGTTAGATGCCAGTGTTTCCTGTCATAGTTATCCAAAGATTTGATTTTTAAAAACAGCATCGTAGCTATTAAACTATATATTGTTGTGAGTATTTAACCTCAGAATGATCTCAAAGTAAAAAGAGGTGCTAAAGTCTGATTTTGTGGTGGCTGCGCTTTAAAATGTTTCTTAATATACTACTTAAATACTACTGTAAGGTTAACTCTGCCTGCTTTAAATGTTTCAAAGTGATTAACAGTTGAAAACACTCATTAGACATTTAGAAAAGTAATCAAAAGGTAATCAAATTTAATCAGTTACATTACTTTAATAAAGTAATTGAAATAGTTACTTAATCATTACAGAACTTGTAATCTGTACCCTATTACATTTCCAAAGTAACCTTTCTATCATAAATGCAATTCAGAAATGAACTGGCCTTGTTGATTACATTTCTAAATAAACCAGGGTTATTATTGTTAACTAAAAACAAAACAATTAAAAAATTATAACTTGAAGTACAAAATATACTTAGTTTAAGTCTAAATACTAAAATAACTCAAACTAAAATAAAAACAATATTGACATATTTTAAAGACCTAAACAAATTAATGACCAATACACTTACATTACTAAAACTTTAATTAAAATATAAAAACTATTTTAAGAAAATATATAAAAATCTAATTCAAAATATTACCAAAAACAACTGTATATCAATGATGCTAAAATAACAATGCAGCAAACAGGATAAAGTAATGTAACTGTAATTCGAGTTTTAATATAAAGTCCCCATGAAATCAAAAATGAAGTTTTTGGCTTTTAGTATGAATATGTTAGCCTTAAAGTTATCTAAAAGCTAGTGTGCTCCAAAACAATGACAAAATTTGCATTTACAAGATATAACACTCAAAACTTACTGTCTGTAACATCCGCCAATATGGATCAACGATTTTGATGACATCACCCTGCACTTCGTCAAACGCTTCTCGACAAACTTTCTGTCCAATCAAATGCTCTCTAGAATCTGAAGCGTCTTGCCCCCTACACTATAAATAGACGCCAAAGCTGTGGCTGAAATTGGTCACTTGTTCACAGAATTAGAATTTTCTGTTCAGGGAATGACACATAGTGCTCTATACAGGGGAAAGGGAACAATTCAGACTGTAAATATGCTTTCCGTTGGGGTGAAACAAGTATGGTTTTCTGCAGTTCTACCTGAACAGCCGCAGAGTGCACAGTCTGCTCCGGTCCAACGTATTGGACCCATTTGAATTACACAGAATGTTATATTTTATAGTGATATAGATGAGACTGTGGCTATCATACACTGTCAAATGCGGTTACAGAGCTCAGCGGCTCTGGTCCAACCTGTGATGTCTAGAAACGCTAGATATGTCCCGCCCTGTCTTCCTGTTTCAGTTGAAATTAAGTCAACACATGGAAAAACGATGCATGTTTCAAAGCACTTCAGTGGACCTTTAAATTCTGAATTTTGCCAAGAAAGAAAAAAGAAAAAGCTAATGTAGGTTTCCATTGCAGTATTGAAATATCATGCATTATGACCATGTTATAAATCTCTCACCAGAAGCAGTTAACCCTCTCCTGACTGTAATCAAACTGGACAGCAGAGCACTCCGTCAGATCCAGGGTTCGTATTGGCTCTACAACCTGAGAAGACAGTTTCTTTGAGATTAACCATTAACTTTTTAATTCTTAATTCTTAACCATTAATTCTTTTCTAATTATAAATCTTATTGTACAAAACACACGGACCTACCATTTTGTCTTTAAAATATTTAAGTTCATTTCTATTCAGTATGAACCATCTTTGCTTCCAGTTCTGCCCAAAAAACAGATAAAGAGGAAACCATCAGACAACAAAACTAGTTCTAGGTTTGCTCTAAAACCAGTTTAACCAAGTCACAATTTACCTTAAACTGGCATTTACTGCAAACGCAGTTTGCAATATTTCACAAAAAAGACATTTACATATAGTCCACAAGACAAAATAATAGTTGAATTTATAAAAATGACCCTGTTCAAAAGTTTTCATCCACTTGATTCTTAATACTGTGTTGTCACCTGAATGATCTACAGTGTTTTTTTGTTTGTTTAGTGATAGTTGTTCATAAATCTAAATGCCCTGAACAGTTAAACAGCCTGTTGTTCTTCAGAAAAAGCCTTCAGGTCTCACAAATTCTGATTTTTCATCATTTCTGTGTATTTAAACCCTTTCCAACAATGACTGTGTGGTTTTGAGATCCATCTTTTCACACTGAGGACAACTGAGGGACTCATGCAACTATCACAGAAGGTTCAAACACTCACTGATGCTTCAGAAGAAAACACAATGACCATTAAGAGCTTTAAAAAACTTTTTGAATTTGAATATCAGGGTAACTTTAACTTATTTTGTCTTCTGGGAAACATGTAAGTGTCTTCTGTAGCTTCTGAAAGGTAGTACTAAATAAAAAAAATAATATGGTTGGGCAAAATAAGAAAAATGTACACATCTTCATTCTGTTCAAAAGTTTACACCCCTGGCTCTTTTTCTTTCTGGAGCATAAGTGAGCATTTGAACCTTCTGTAATAGTTGCATATGAGTCCCTCAGTAGCCCTCAGTGTGAAAAGATGAATCTCAAAATCATACAGTCATTGTTGGAAAGGGCTCAAATACACAAAAATGCTTTATAACCCAATCATTTCTGGGACCGTAATGATTTTTCTGAAGAACAGCAGGCAGTTTAACTGCAATTCAACTATCACCAAAAACAAAACACAGTTGTGTTTCTGCAAGGTATGTAAACTTTTGACCTCAGCTGTATATAGTAACTTGTGTAACCATACCTTGATGAACGCTCCTTGTTTAACCAGATAACCCTCTTTAGTTCCAAGCTGTAGACAACATAAAATTACTTTCAACCTTGCTTTTTCCAAGCCACGTTACTGTTTCAAATGCAGTGTGTGCATGTAGTTCTGTACACTATAATTTTGACTTACTGCTGGAGCATTAGGCACCAGGTCGTTTTCATGCCGGCCTGTCTGCATGGCCGTATGCACACACACAGTTTCATAAATGGATGGTTCTTCCACCTGCCGTGGGTATGGGAACCGCAGCACTATCAGGTTTCCTTGGTTACAAGAGTGAAATAGGAAGAGGAAAGAGGGTCAGTGTGCCTGAGAAATGCTAAAAAGCAGTTTGTGAACTGTAAATTAAAAGTGCACAGCAAACCTGCTTCACTGCCTAGAAGAGGCTGGTTGGCAAGATGACTGCAAAAATCCTGAAGGCAAGGGAATTCATTGAAGCCAAAGGCATATTTGCCAAACTGCCGCCGAACATGGAAGTGTTTCACTGAATCCTTTGCTCTAAAAATGTTCAGAGATGAAAAAGGCAGTGAAGAAGTGCTGTATGCTGTGTCTGAAATGCCAGTATTGTACAGTGTTAACTTGTTTATAGAACTAATGTATGAAATGTAGTTGAAATAGGGAGAAACATCAGTCAGAGTCACAGTGACCATGCAGGTTACTGCCTCATGGATTGTGTGAATCAGTTTCTTATTTATATTTTCCAGTAGGAGTATAGTGGCTTTACTTTAAAGACACAAGACAAAGTGAGGTTTACAGCTGATATGTTGAAAAGGGGAACCGAAAAACTTCAAGTAATCATGAAGGACCACCGAAAATAAGAGAAATGGAAAATAAGGGGACTAACAAAAACCATATTGGTCCATCATTTGACATTTTAACTTGCTTGCTTTAAAGGTCAAAGGAAAAAAGCTTATTTTAGCAATGGTGAGTGCCTATATTGCTGGCAGTAACAAAGTTCAGATAAGTTCACTAAGGGTATTAGATGTGTATATGGGCCGTTCTACAGAAGTGGTGCAAACTGCTGTCCACAACCAAAAAACTCATTTAAAAAGCATTTAAGAGATTTGTTGTAATTTGAATCCAGTCTTTCTTTGTAAAAGGCAAAAAGTTGATCATACTCTATTTTCGCTAGCAACAGCATTGCATTACAGAATTTTAACTTGCATACTAGTACACTGAAAACAACATTTTAGTACAGTTATGCATTTTTTTAGTATTTTAGTATGTTTCTTTCCCCAAAATAAAGGATAATGTGTTCCTTTTTGTCACTTTAATTGACTGTTTCGGTAGTGACAATTTTAGATAGTTTTGAAGCTGGCTCAAAGATGTTAATCAGCACATGGTTAGCTAGCACAGTTCTGAACAGTTGTACACATACAAAATTGATTAATTAATTTGATTAATTGTTCGGTAGTGACATTCCTTAAAGTTACACACAGATTTTCACATGAACACATTTACCTCAAAATGACGGACCCTATCTACTCACCATTTAAGCTATGAGAGAGAGGGACACATTAATATTTCTTGATCACAATTTTAGGGGTGAAGTTAAAATCAGTCTCAGCCAATGGACTAAAACGTGGTTTCGGTAGTGACATGAAAATGCGGGACACATTTCATGATTTACAAAGAAAATCTAAAGTAATTTTTTTTTATAACTTCACTTTTTTAAAAAATTAAAAATGTGTTTTTAAAAACAACAATAGAGTAAAATGCAAAAATTGCTTCAATATTATTTTTATAAGTTGAAATTTAGGGGTTAGGGTTTGGGACAGCCACTTCCCAATTGAAAGTACCCAATAAATGATGATTTTCTATATATTAAGCTTACTGATATTTCAAATATTTTGGTGGATTTCTACAGATAATAGAATGATTAGCTATAGTAAACATCTAAGATTTGAATACTTCAATAACACTTGAAACTGTTTTAGGCATCTCTATTTATTACCAAGTTACATTTTTAATGGTAGCCACCCTTGTCATATAGAACATATGCAGTGTTGGGGAGTAACTAGTTATATATAACAGACAGAGTTACATAATTTAATTACTAAATAAATTTAATTGCAATCCATTACAGGTACTGAGAAAAAAATGTGTAATTAAATTACTTACTTATGAAAATGTTAACGATTACATAGGGTTACATCTAAATGTTTTCACACACACCCACATACAGATGTAAGTGATTTCTTTCCCAAATTGCAACTGACTTCTCTAAAACATGAGATACCAATGTTTCAGGAGTTTAGGACACAGAATAATAACACCAGAACTCTTTTATTTCCCATTTGTTTTTATGTATATGCTTTCTTTTTTAAGATTCAGTGTTTTGTTTTTTTTGCAAAGCATCTTTAGATGCCAGTGTTTCCTGTCATAGTTATGCAAAGATTTGATTTCAAAAACTATATCTTGTTATGAGTATTTAACCTCAGAATGATCTCAAAGTAAAAACAGGTGCTAAAGTCTGATTTGTTTATTATTATTTTTTGGTGTTTTTCAATAACATTTGGGTTTTTTATGTGTACAGCTGTTCAGAACTGTGCTAGCTAACCATGTGCTGATTAGCATCTTTGAGCTAGCTTCAAAACTATCTAAAATTGTCACTACCGAAACAGTCAAATAAAGTGACAAAAGGGAACACATAATCCTTTATTTTGGGGAAATAAACATACTAAAATACAAAAAAAAAAAAGAAAAAAATGCATAACTGTACTAAAATTTTGTTTTAGTAGTGTATTAGTATGCAAGTTAAAATTCTGTAATGCGATGCCGTTGCTACCGAAAATAAAGTATATTGAATTATCAACTAAGATTTTATGATGGTGTTTGGTTCAATGTATATTCAGACTAATAAATCCTTATTTTTGAAATCAGTATGATCAACTTTTTGCCTTTTACAAAGAAAGACTGGATTCAAATTACAACGAATCTCTTAAATAACACTTGAAATATTGTTAAAATTGTCATCGTTATTAATTTACCTACAAACTTTGAATAAAATAGCAAAAAATATATTTTAATGATAGATGTAAGCAAAATCTTAATAGGTCAATATAACCCTTCCTTTTAAATTACATATTACTATGTTTCCGTAGCGGAAAATTTGGGAAGAGGACAAACATTCCAAAACTTTCTGAAAATACAGAATGAGACCTTGTGTACCTTGTACCTTGTACCTTGATCCATATACTGTGTATATATATACACACTACTATTCAAATGTTTGGGGTCAGTAAGATTTTTTTTTAAAGAAACATAATTTTATTCAGCAAGGACGGAATAAATTAATCAAAAGTGACAGTAAAGGCATTAACAATATTAAAAACATTTCTATTTTAAATGACTTTCTATTCACCAAAGAATCCTGAAAAACAGGTATGACGGTTTCCACAAAAATATTAAGCAACTGTTTTCAGCATTGATAACAATAGGAAATATTTCTTGAGCAGAAAATCAGTATTAGAATGATTTCTGAAGGGTCATGTGACACTGAAGACTGAAGTAATGATGCTGAAAATTCAGCTTTGCCATCACATGAATAAATTACATTTGTAATTATTAAGGATTTTTTTATTTACTTAGTCATATTAATGTTTGTTATTACAATATCTATTGTCCTAAGTACACTTACAATTTTTTAATAATAGGTTTCGGAGGTACTGTACATTTTACAAGTTGATTGGAGTGCATACAAAGAAATATTCAAGTGTGTTTGTGTCTAAGCATACTGCAATTTAATCTCCAAGCGATTCAGCTGAGTGGACCACAAGTACTTCTAAACTTTTGACGGAAGTGGACATTTCTTACCGGACAGACAATGCGAAGCAGTCAGATCCTTTGTTGCTGTTTCTGAGTAAAAAATTCCCATCTACCCCATTCGAAAGGAGAAGAGCTTCAGCTGCATGCCGGGACAGATCATAATGATACCAGCTACAGACAGAAACAGAACGGTGCACTTAAACACAAAGCCAAGTTGAACGTTGATATCCACTATTGACTGTCAACATCCACACACTGTTACCAGACAGTTTTTTTGGAAATGGGCAACTAGGTTAGAAAACACAACGCATATGTGTATTATATCTATATTGATGCACAGGAGTGATTTCTCTTAAAACAAGAATAACGCATCATTGCATTACCACAGCAAAATGTCATTTGCATATTTCACTTAAATGGAAATCCATTTAGGATTGTCATGATGCATGACATTAATAGACTGATATGTGACCCTGGACCACAAAAACAGTTTTAAGTAGCATGGGTATATTTGTAGCAATAGGTTGTATGGGTGTCAAAATTATAAAGTTTTCTTTTATGCCAAAAATCATTAGGGTATCAAGTAAAGATCATGCTCCGAATTTCCTACCGTAAATATATCAAAACGTATTTCTGAGTAGTAATATGCATTGCTAAGAACCTCATTTGGACAACTTTAAAGGTGATTTTCTCAGTATTTAGATTTTTTTGCACCCTCAGATTCCAGATTTTCAAATAGTTGCATCTCAGCCAAATAGTCTCGTAACAAACCATGCATTAATGGAAAGCTTATTTATTCAGCTTTCAGATGATGTATAAATCTCAATTTCAAAAAATTTACCATTATGGTTTTGTGGTCCATGGTCACATATCACAGAACAGCCATCTTGCTGAAATAACCTTCAGGCTGTTGTGCGGCTTAATTACACAATGTAGTGACATATTTGCTGTTGTTCCAGTATGCTGATATTAATATGCCATGTTTGTCCCATATTATGTCTAGATAACAAGTAATGTCCTTAGCATAATGTTTTGGGGTAAATCTTATTGCAATGCTAAATAAATTAATATATAAAATAAGCTATTTAAATGGTTGATACACATTCCACCAAATATTTGTTGTAAAACAATTTATGAATGAGATGATTCTCATGACTTCAACAGCCTCTTAATGTTTCAACAGTCCTTTGACAAGCGAATGTGAAACATCCACATGCATAACTGTAATTAGAATTGAGATTAATATGCTTTCTTTTTATGAAAATAATGGCTTTTTGGGGTGAAATATAACCTTGACATCTTGGACTTTGTATAATGACTGTAAAATTAAAATGTAGACTGAAAAAAATGTTTTGCTGTGTTATAAAAATGTGCTAAATTAGATAACAGTCAGTGAGCTATTTGCTTTCGTCAATCCTTTCATTCACTATAGATGAGTATGAATGATAAGGGGAAGATAGAAGATGAAAAGATAGAAGTATTTCCGCACACTTTCGCTGCCGCCGCTATTCAACAACAAACAGGTGTAACTACAAATTAAATAAATAATGGCATTAAATATACAAGAGTTTGCTCTTTATAAACTTTTTTTCTTTTTTAAAATTTGTTTTTATTCTCGCATTTGCGTATAACACTGTAAAAACAATGTGATTAAACTACTTTCACAGATACAAAATTAGATCAAGAAACATAAAAGAGGATCTGAGACTAATACACAAACTTCTTTCAGGGGGGTTCAAATAAAAGAGTGTATGGTTAACTATTTTTAATGCTGTGCTTACTGTCCGGTATAGGAAATTATTATTTTTTGAGGGGTGAATATGAGTTTGAAAAGGTCCAAGTAGCTGATAAAAACAAAGGGTTGGTTCAACTCACCTTACAGACTCCAGCTCGTCGATTTCTTCCCCGCTGCTCAGAGTTGAACTGACACTCATGGTTTAATCTCCAGTGACTGAAGCAGATTTCAGTGTGTAGCGGCTCGCTAGGTCGCTGTCAGTCAGTCACTCAGCCAGTCAGCACTAATGTCAGTTCAGGTCGAAGTAAAGCAGTTTGTACTTACAGCTGTTCATTACGTTACAATCGAAAGCGACAGCACAGGGAAGTCAGATAGATCCGCCCACATATTAATATCCTTATAATTTAGGGAACCATACGCTGATTCAAACTTCTTGTCATGCAAGACTGGTCACATTTAAGACAGCTCCAGAACATGCGAAGCGCACACGGCAGAATTTAAATCGTCACAAAACTGGTCCAGCAAGAAAAATAATTAGGCAGTTATGGTCATAATTTTAGTAATTATAGCTAATTATAAGTTACAGCATAGTATGGACATAGTAGTATAAAAATAACAATAATAATGTACTAATCATTAAACCGTGATTTCATTAAGCATAATTATTAAGAGGTATTCTTCCGCTAGAGGACTTACTATGCGACATATGCAACAAGGTATACTGTATTCTTCCGCTAGAGGACTTACTATGCGACATATGCAACAAGGTATACTGTATTCTTCCGCTAGAGGACTTACTATGCGACATATGCAACAAGGTATACTGTATTCTTCCGCTAGAGGACTTACTATGCGACATATGCAACAAGGTATACTGTATTCTTCCGCTAGAGGACTTACTATGCGACATATGCAACAAGGTATACTGTATTCTTCCGCTAGAGGACTTACTATGCGACATATGCAACAAGGTATACTGTATTCTTCCGCTAGAGGACTTACTATGCGACATATGCAACAAGGTATACTGTATTCTTCCGCTAGAGGACTTACTATGCGACATATGCAACAAGGTATAGGCCTACTGTATTCTTCCGCTAGAGGACTTACTATGCGACATATGCAACAAGGTATACTGTATTCTTCCGCTAGAGGGTGTGTTCCAACCGATTCGGTTGCGCTTGTTTGACGCATTCATTAAAGAACCGAGTCAAAAGATTTAATCATTTGAAAATGTATCATATTAATTAGTTAATAACAGTAGTGTAGGTAGTTTTTTAACTGCTACTTGGTTTTAAAAAACAGGTCGTTATTGAAAACGCTACATTATTTGTAAAGTAACTTGTTCAGTCAAATAGGAAGGTCTCAGAAGTGCAATGCTGCCATCTTCTGACCACAGCACATTTTACATACAATATTAAAGCACCTAATAAACGCATCTCTTGACCTTACAATGCTCTTTTGCAAGTGTTATACCCATTCAGACAATTTTAGAGACAAGTGGATTTTAAATACAACTTCTAAACAATTATTTTCAGCTTTGTCTGTAGGTAAAACGTTGATTGTCTAAAAAATGGTGACAGAAATAATATAAATCAGCATAGTCCATATGCACTGACTTCTTGACTTTCAAGAGTAACTCTTGAGAACAACAAAAAAAAAATAAAAAAAAATAAACCCTTCTCACTTTCTTGCTCTTCAGTGTAGTTACCTGTGGAAATAAATCTACCTTTATCATATTCCAAATGTATGCCAAAGTGTTTTTATACACTATACCAGTCAAACG
This sequence comes from Garra rufa, assembly GCF_049309525.1. Lineage (NCBI taxonomy): Eukaryota > Metazoa > Chordata > Actinopteri > Cypriniformes > Cyprinidae > Garra > Garra rufa. The sequence continues at coordinate 31,513,242 of NC_133362.1, read as the reverse complement.
TTTTTGAACAGTAAGATCTCCAATGTTTTTAAAGAAGTATCCTCTACTTATTCAAAAACGGATATTTTCTGACATGATCTGGCATCCAGAGCTGGATCTGCTATTTCTGCCGTGGAGGCATGATCTAACAGTTATACTACAGTAGTTTATAAAATATATACTATCTTGTATACTTCAGGCCTACTGCCCAAAATAGGATTTTAAAGCCAATTCTTATCTCTCAAAAAAGTGCTTTACAAAAATACAGGCTAGGGTATCTGTTGTGTATGTGTTCATATTCAAGCAGTAGTCAAGTTTTAAAGTTTTAAGTGTTTTATTGCAAATTTTACAAATACTACAAATGGCTCACATGAGATGTACAATGATAAATAATGTTTTCTAGAAATCATCTTTGATGATCAATCTGGTTTCTCAGTTCACATTTTTTAAATCCAAGCATTTACTTTTGCAATAAAAATACAATTGCAGTGAAGTATAAAAAGCAATCTAGCACTTATCATAAAATACTGGACTTGTCCATTTGTAATGAATGCAGTCAGCATGTTCAATGTCAGATTAAACACACAAATGGACATCAAGGACCTTGGGTTAAAAAATACATTAGCTCTTGTTTAAGTTTACCTCATTTTATTCCTAAGCAGAATATTTTTTTTATTAAGATCATCATTTGCAGTTATTTGCTAGAATATAAAATGACTGTGGGAATTTGTGTGAATTTACGCATATGTTAGTGTTAAAGAAAGTGTGAGCTCATTTTCTCATGGTCTAAATTTTTAACCCTCAATAACCAAAAATGAAGTATTGCATTACAGTAGGAGCAAAGTAGCCACAGTATCTTGGCATATACTTGCCACATCCTAACCCACAATTCATCCTCACAACTCTGAGGTTCTTGCTGGAGTGAATATGTAATTAAAAATGTCACAGGCACAGCCTTGTGAAATGTAAACAATTCTCTGCATATCTTTTGTCTACAAAAGCCAGACTCCAAGTCTATTCTGCAATCACTGGACTGGAATGAGTTTGCGATGCAGTTCATCTGTAAGCATCTGAGAGCCCAGGTACTGTACATCGCTGCGAAAACACTTATTAGGCAGAAAAAAAGTCAGACCTGACATCTAACTGGTCAGAGTATCTGCCGATCATTAAAGTGCAAGAACATACAGTCATTATTTGAATTAATGACCGTGAATGTAAGATCAAGGGCAACTTTCTTATTGCTCATGAAAGAATAGTGCCCGCTTCTGCGTTGCAGTCTGTTAAATGGGGCTCGTCAGCATTCACACTGAGGTTCTGAGGGACGTGTCTGGAGGGCAGTCTTTGAGCAGCTTTGTTCTTCTTCCATTGCTGTAAACTCGTGCAATAGTCTTGTGCTGAGAGTCTCTCCATTTTCTGTGCTCTCGCCAGGTCAGATGGGCAGATAGTGTTACAAAAGACATGAAACAGGATCCTGTGACACAGAAAGAGCCCAGAGTTAATTACACTGTACATATCATGAACTGCCTTTAAGATCAGATAAAACCATAAATAAATGATTCCAATAAAGCTTGGCCAAAGTCTATTTTACCAGCCATCGTGGTAACACCCACAGGTATCTATTTTCTATATAAGTACAGATACTATCTACTTGAATGGGAAGTAACTAAGAACTAGTTTGTCAAGGTTGCATTTCATTAAAAGTTCTTAAATAGCTTTTTCAAGCTTAAATTATGCTATTTTTGGGCATGCATATTCTTGCCTTAACTGTGAAGGATATATGCAGCAATGCCTTAGAAACAGGAAAAAAACAAGGCATATCAGAAGGAATCTTTTGTGTTGGATGTTGTCTTAAGGCTGAATTACACTACATGGCTTTTGTCCAGATTTGCAGGCCAAAAGAGTAGACTAGTTGCTGAAAGTCAGAGTCAGTCAGCATATTTTTAGTTGACAGACTTTGCACAGACTCTGATTTAAACTGTGATTCTATCCAAACACTAAATAAAAGCAAAAACAAAATTACTATTGTTATATGTGACCCTGAACGACAAAACCAGTCGTAAGTAGCATGGGTATATTTGTAGGAACAGCCAACAATACATTGTATGGGTCAAAATGATACATTTTTCTTTTATGTCAAAAATCATTAGGAAATTATGTAAAGATCATTATCCATGAAGATATTTTGTCAATCAAAACTTTGATTAGAAATATGCATTGCTACAAACTTCATTTGGATAACTTTAAAGGCGATTTTCTCAATATTGAGATTTTTTTGCACCCTCAGATTCCAGATTTTCAAATTTGTATCTCAGCCAAATATTGTCCTACCATAGAAAACCATACATGTATAAAAGATGTATAAATCTCAATTTCCAAAAATTGACACTTATGTCTTGTTTTGTGGTCCAGGGTCACATATTTCACTGAAAAATAGTGTATTACAGCCTTTAACATGTCATCTGGGTAATCAGGTCACCCTCATAATGCGATTATAATTGTATTTTGCAAATATCGGAATTAAACTTTACCTCACATAAACATAATACTTAAATCAAACTAATATGATTAAGCTCATAATTCTTGTAGTCACAATTGCATTAGGCAATAGAAGACTATGCGACGAAAGCAGTGAGGCAAACACAGCTGCATTGCGATGTTCATCAGAGCACAGAATAACCTTCCACTACGTCTGTAGACATGTTTTTATTTGACCCTGCTGTGGTTTATGTGAATAATCGCGGTAAAATAACCATATGTCTTCGCGAATAATCAGAATAATAAAAATTGTACATAAATGGGACTAGAGAGGTTTGCTTGTGACATCTTCATAATAATCACATTATTGATACACATGTAAATGTAGTCAGGGTTACAGTCAGTGACTGGTATGTAAACAAGCTGATTCAGGTGTGTGTGTGTGTAATACCTAGGTAGCAGGGCCAGGACTGTGGTAAGTCCACATACTAAATAGAAGGATGCTTCAGACATCACTTTTGTCTCAACGCCATAGGGGTTTGTAGGAGAATTGCATGTCACACACGTAATGCTGAACAACAGGACAAAGGCATAATAGAAAAAGGCACTGAAGAGCAGCAATGCAGCATGTATCCATGTCTGAAAAAACAAAAAACAATCAAGACCAGTGTTAGCAAAAGATACAGAGACAGTCACTCATACAGTGGTGGCCAAAATGTTTAGAACACTAGTAATTTCACCAGCTAAAAATGGTTTCAAGTCAGTTATTTTTCTTTTGCTGTAGTGTGTCAGTAGGAAATATTAGTTGCAATTGTAATTGTAATTAATTGTAATAATCCAGTGAGGTTTTTGTTTGCACATGGAGTCTGACAACAGCCAGTGCTCCACACAGAGATCTGATCTCATCATCATCCAGTCTGTCTGGAATGACATGAAGAAACAGAACAAACTGAGACAGACTAAATCCAGAAGAACTGTGGCAAAGTCTCCAAGATACTTCAAGAGACCCACTGGCAAGTGCACCTAGGGCAAATCTGCTGGATGGTCACACACTTGATTTCATGTAGTTAATAGAAGTTAATTGACAAAGAAAATCTATTTATGACATTATTTTTAGTGCCTTAAACTTTTAACATAATGTAGCTTTGCTGGTAGGTTTCTTGAAGCAACTTGGAGACGTTGCCACAGTTCTTCTGGATTTTTCTTCATGTCATTCCAGTCAGACTGGATGATGATTTGATCAGATCTCTGTGTGGAGCACTGGCTGTTGTCAAACTAAAATCTCACTGGATTATTATAATAAATGGCTAAATGAATGTTTGGAAATGTAAACTGACATTTCCTACTGACACACTACAGCAAAAGATAGAAATAACTGACTTAAAACCATTTTTAGCTGGTGAAAATAATAGCGTTCTAATAATTTTGGCCACCACTGTAAATAAAGACATTAAATATCCTGGTATGGTAGGCAAATATTGCCACAAAAATAACTGTGTATAAATGATTAAAAATAAATACTGTGTTGTTACTGTGGTGTTTTCTGCAAGACGCAATTTGTCTATCTGCACTGAATGATTTGATATCAAGTACACACATTAATCTTTAATATACAGTTATTTGAAGTTGTATCCATCTTGGGCCAATAGGATTTTCCTGTACATGTCGCAAAATATCAAATGTGTGGAATAAAGAGATTTTTATTCAAATTAGAATATTAGCCCATTAAAAAAAAAACAGTAATAACATTTTGTTTTTAAATTTAATTTTGAAATATATTAAAATAGAAAGTTATTTTTTTTATATTGTTATTTTTCAGAAAATTACCTTTTTTAATTAAATTAATTCAGCTCTGGTGAGCATAACAGACATCTTTAAAAAATATTAAGAAATCTTAATTATTCCAATCTTTTGATGGTATTAGGACGTATGTCTTAATATTACATAAATGACATCTCATACTAAAATATGTAGTAGAAAACTGAAAGATTTAGATTATTTACAAAAAAATCTACATTGTTTTATCCATATGTTTGGACTATGGGGGCGCCATTCTTTTGATTACATCACATGGTTGCACACCAGAAAAGGAAATACTCATACAATGACACATTGTTTGCATTTTGGTTGTAATATTTTAGTCAAAGGGCAACAAGAAAAGCAAAACAAGTCTTCACTGCTTTTCCTAGTGATAAGAAGAGGAGAAAAGAATGGGAAGATGCCTATGGACGAATAAAACTTTCTAAAGACCCATGTCTTTGTTCTCTTTACTTTAGCCCTGATGTAGACCACAGCTACTGAAAGCACTTACAAATGGCAGAGACAAGAAATGTGAGATGCCATTCTGGCAGAATGTAAACATGCCGACGCAACAGGGAGCATCAGTATCTCACAGAGTGCAACCATTTCACGTCATCAAATTAATGCAAATTAATAATTTGTTATATTATGCCATACATGTCTTAACATCATGGGTTCCCTTTAATAGATTTTGCTGTCATGCTTGGTGAGGACTTGGTGTTGCATTTGGCATGGAATGCAATAACTTTTCTAAAGATTAACTTTAAATATTACATGCATTATAGACGAGAAACAAATTAGCACTGAATAACTGTGATTGGCTCACCACTGTGCGACTCTCTACCAGTTGATGCAAGAGGATGATGAGGAGAGCGGAGCTGTTGATTGGAGAGGCAAAGGAAAACACCCCAATATCAGTCCCTGCATACGCCTTCACAGCATAAAAGAAGAACATAAATGGTTAAACGTGAGTACTATTCTGAAAATGAAACATTATTATATTCAGCAAAGTAAAGATCTTTAGAATGACTTACAAAGTAAGGTATGAAGAAACACACTAGACTTTGGTAAAAAGCATCGAGAATGTTCATCCAGAACGTTGACGGAAGATAGGCCTGAAAATCAAGCATTACATTACTACACACAAGCCATCACTATATTTATACCATGTACAAAAAAACAACATAACAGAATGGAATGTGAGACAAGATGCCAACCTGCGACTTTTGTCCAGACTTGTAGAGATCAGGCAGATCTAAGAGCGTCTCGCCAGACACGTCTTTGTCCAGCACACCATATATGATTGGAGGGACGGAGGTGAAGAGCAGGTTGAAGAAGATTAAAACCCACGAGTTGGTCATTGTGTGGCCTGAAAATCCACAGAAAAACTGGTACCAGAACAAAAGGTTCACGTACATCTACACAAAAAAAGAAAAGAAGAGGAACAAGTCAGGACCACACTGCTTCATAAGATAAGGCTGCATGAAGGGCTGTGTAAATGTGTGTTTTACTCACCACATTCTTGTAGAAGAAATAGAGGATCATGTTAGCCAAACGAGCATAACACCAGTGACCGTGAACCAAAATGAGCTTTCTCAGGAACTTAAATCTGGAGATAGCAAAGTCACTGGACATCACCGCCTATATAAAGAGGGAGAACATCACAATTACACAAATAAAAATAGTTGAAGAGATCTGCTGAAATACATGGTTTTAAATGGAAAAAGGAGAAATTGAATGTTTATATTGAAGGCATTGAAGGTTCACATAAGCATTATCCATAACAACTAGGATGATAGAAAATGTCTGCCAGCCCCCATCCAATCTTCCATTATGGATAATGCTTCTGTGAACCTTCAATGCAGCAGATTTTTTTTCTGAACTCTTCCCTAGATCATTGCCTTAACGCAAGTCTGTCACTGAGCTCTACAGGCAGTTATCTTGACCTCAGGACTTGGTTTTTGCTCTGATATGCATTTTCAGCTTTTAGACCTTTTCTGAGAGGTGTGTGCCTTTCTAAATCATACTCATTCAAATGAATTTGCCACAGTTTAACTCCACTCGAAGTGTAGTAACATCTAGAAGCAATATGAATGCTCCTGAGCTTAATTTCGAGTGTCCCAGATAAGGGTATGAATACTTATGCAACGGGATCTTTTCAGTTTTTTTATTTTTAATAAATTTGCACAGATGTTAAAAACCTATTTTTTGCTTTGCCATTATGGAGTAGGGCGTGTAGATTGATGTGGGAAAAAAAGTAATTTAAAGTAGTTTAACATAAGGCAGCAACATAACAAAATGTGAAAAAAATGAAGGGGTATGAATAATTTCGCAAGGCACTGTATATATATATAGTTAGTCGATGAGAAGAGGCTTGGTTGACCAAAATATTATTAGTCACTTAGTCAAATGTAAAAAAAAAACACAGGAAGTGGCAAAGTTACTCAGCCTGTGATGGACAGATTGTTAACTGCTGGTCTATGTGGTAATACAGAACAACGGGCAGGACTTCCAAACGCTTGCATATCATTCATCGACCTCAAATATGGCTTATCACTTGAAATATGTAAGAAGTAGCAACTTTACTTGGGCGCTCAATCTAATGTTAACGTATGACACATTGCACCGAAACATGCTTTTGTAAAATAATGAAAGCAAACTGGATTCACTATCTGCCATCTCGATATCTGTGAACTTAAGCGTGTGAAGAATTTTTTTTTTACAGAAATTCTGCCTTAAAGACATGACAAATATATCTATAGAGAGTGAAACGTCTACCTTCAAATGAACCAATTCAAATGCAGAACAAATATTTTCAGATGATGTAATCTGTATGAAACATCATCACTACTGTGGAGATGAGTCAGTGTTGCTGACTTCATCTCTTAAGCCGAAAATAAAGAAAGCACTAGTTTATCAAATTATTCAAACGTTAATGCAGCCTCCTTACTGTTTTTCTCTGACACATTCATAATTATTATATCTGTCAGTGCGCTGTGGCAAGCTTTATGTGCTTGAGCGCTTATTAGACTATGTAGACAATTAAAAGCTCATTATTATGATTTATATGGTTTATTAATAAACGTGCGACTAATAGTCAACTAATGCTTAAAATAAGTGACAACTAGTCAACCTGAAAAATCTTGAGTCACACACACACACACACACACACACACACACACACACACACACACACACACACACACACACACAATTAGTAAAAACTGGGAGTGAAAACATTTTTTTTTTTTACACACTTGTTCTTTCTCATTAATTGAATATTAATCTATAAAACAGATTATCCAACATATGTGAATAAATTTTCCGAGTGGATTCTACTCTGTTTATTTTAAGTACACATGAGATGAAATGAACAAAACAGAGTGTTAATGGCTTTAACTTTCAGCTTATAATAGAAAAATTTAATATTCATTTTGACATCCACTTGGACTCTGCCTGGCCAAATATCGGTGCTGATATTTAGTGATATTAATTTTTATGGTAATCGTATCGGTCAAAACCGATTTGCTGATAAAATAATTTAAAGGCATTTAAATAAAGTTTTTGTCACTGCCCTTGTTGTTCTTAATTATGACATTAATTTTATTTTTTACACCAGACATATATATCAGTTTACTAGATCCGTAATAGGGCTGTCCCCGAATAGTCGAAGATTCGATGCATCGATATGCGGAGCCTGATTCGACCACCGATCTCACAGTCGAATCTTCGCGGGTGAAACGAGCATCATACCATTTTGCCAATATGGGGGTGCTCAATGTCTAATTGCACACAGAACTACTGGTTTTGTACGGTTATATTAAGTTATATACAGCCTTTGATTATGATAATGCAGTAAAAACAAAAGTGAAAAGAAAGAAGCGTTCAGTAAATATTTTTAACGTGTTTGTGAATAATTCCAACCACCCCTGTGACAAATTTAATTTTCACTTTCTCTGATGCATGACGAGATGAGGACCATCTTGACGCGTTTTTGCAGTTGGAGGCGCCTCTTTTGAATGGTTTTCTGTTGGCAGTGAGCGTTCTGTGCCCTGTTTATTAGGGCTGTTCGATTCCGAAAATTTTGGAATCGATTCCGATTCCGATTCCTGGTTCTGGAATCGATTGGATTCGATTCCAGAATCGATTCCTCACTGTTGTTTCGATTCTTTTTCGATTCTTGTTTTTTAGATTGGAGGAAGCTAATTTCGCAATAAATGCAGGATGTAAAGGTCGTATAATGTTACCTTCTCATAATATGAAGCTTCATTTGTAAAAAAAAAAAAATATATATATATATATACTATTTTTCTGTAGCTCTGACTGATTTCAAATTGTAATTCATTGCCCAGGAAATTAGTCATAACCCACAGCTCTGCAGTGGACATGCATTTTTTTGCATGAATAAAACAAGACATGACGTGTATAAAATGACAAAATTAGCAAACTATACACTGAAACAAAATAAACAGAACTTTAACAACAACACTGATATAAGAGCTATAATTTCGAAATAAATACAGGATGATATAAGAGCTCGTGGTGTAGCTGTCAATCAGATGCGCTCTCGGCCACCGACGTGCTCTCTGCGTTTCCTTTCAGAGTTATCATTGGCTGATAGAAAGATTAAAAATAGCATTTATTTAAGATGTAAATAAGATCAAGACCCATTATGATCTATTCTGTCGTGCAGCGCTCAAAATTGTGGACATCATGAGCCAGTTCTCCCGTAAAATAACATCTGAATCGTTTTTTGAACTGGTTCATTTAAATGATCTATCCGAACGAATCTTTTCGTGGAAATGTATCAGACTATATTAACTATTAGCGAGCAAGAGGCAAATTAATGTGTGCTTCTCAAACTGAAGGCTGCATCCTTAAACTCAGACGAGTTTAGTAATGAGTCGTTTTTATTACGTTTATTTTCATCAATCGACGTTTGATGACTTGCAGCCGAAATATTCAGCCTTCATGGAATGCAGCCTTCCGTTTAAGAGGTAAGTTTTGTTGAGCTGAAAACGGCTCTGAATGAGGAGTCGATTCCCCTTGAGAGGATCGATTCCAAATGTTGGAATCGATTCTCGATTCCCAATGCCTCGGAATCGAGGAATCGATTCTTTTTGGAATCGATTCCCAGCCCTACTGTTTATGCGCCCCCGGCTGCTGCGCCTCGCGTTTTGCAGGAGCGCTCTGAGCGCCTGAAGTTGAAAAAAAAAAAAAAAAATCAACTCTGAGCGGAAAAACACCCAACGTCATTCGCGTTCTTTTCCATTGTCCAATCGAATGAATGGAGATGCGGGTCTTCTGTTGTGATGGCGAAAGTTTACCGTTGCTTAAAAAGTCCGGAGACTGCAAGAAATGGAGGAGAAACCTTTGGTGTCTATCGTGGGTAACCCGGAGCTGTATTATTTAGGGTTTCTGCTAATATGACAGTTTACTTAACAGCAAAAAACTAAGTTAGAGCGCTCGCGCTATAATCCTTTGAATTGACTGACAGGACAGCTGTTTTGGTCGTTGCTTAGCAACATAAAAAAACCGCAGCACACTGCTCTTTCATTAAAAGTCACCAAAAAAGGCAGTGCTGTGCGCCTCGCGTTTTTAGAACTAAAAGACGCGTTCTGTGTTTTTATTTAAACCTAAATAAGTTTGTCTGTCAGTTGGCAGGCAGTTTTGGTCGCTTGTAAAATAAAATAAAAATAGTTTTACCCTCCTGCTGACTATAGTGTCGTGCCCCTCCCAACCCATTCACACACGCACATAAGATGATTCGACTATCGGTCGACTATAGAAAGATTCGAAAATTCTGATTCGACTATGAAAATTCATAGTCGGGGACAGCCCTAATCCGTAATAATCAGTATCAGCCCTAAAAAACACATAGTCGACCCCTATCTACTACCATTCAAAAGTTTGGGGGCAGTAGGTTTTTTATTTTTTTTTAAAAGAAATTAATACTTTTATTTAGCAAGAATACATTATAAATACCTGTATAACGTTACAAAAGATTTATGATTTAAATAAATGTACATTTTGATAAATTTTCGCTTTATCAAAGAATCCTGAAGAAAATGTATCACTGTTTCCAAAAAAAACTGCTTTCAACAATAATCATAAATGTTTCTTGAGCAGCAAATCAGCATATTAGAAAGATTTCTGAAAAACCATGTGACACTAAAGACTGAAGAATGATGCTGAAAATATAGATTTGATCACAGCAATAAATTACATATTACAATATTAGGAAACACTTTATTTTAGTATCTTTGTTATGCGTGCTATATGTACTTATAGCGATAACAGTAAATTATGTTTAATTTACGGCTGTCAAATGATTAATCACGATTAATCACAACCGGAATAAAAGTTTATGTGGCATTATTGTGTATATTTATTATGTATATATAAATACACACAAATACATGTATAGATTTAAAAAAATATTTATATCTATGAATAGTTATACTTCTATTTAATTTAGGATTATAAATATTTTCTATATAAATCTAAAACATTTTTCTTTAATATACATGTATGTGTGTGTATTTATATATACATAATAAATATACACAGTAAACACACATTTAGTATGTAAACATAAACTTTTATTTTGGATGTGATTAATCGTGATTAATCATTTGACAGCCCTAATTAATTACATGCAACTAAAACCCTAACCCTAATATTACTCAGTACTTACCTGTATAATTACACTGTAACAAGGACACTTTATTTTAATATTTAATATTATTATAATATTTTTAAATTGTAATAATATTAGCATTTTACTGTATTTTTGATCAAATAAATGCAGCCTCAATGAGCATAAGAGACCTAACTAATGTAATTAGTCAAAATCTGACATTATTAGTCAAAACATTTTGTTTTTTGTTTGTTTTTGTTGATTAAATTCCTGCTTATGGCATTCCAACCAAACATCCTGTGGAATGTGGTCAATCCAGTTTAATTCACCCTCATTAACTGCAAGGTAGCAAATTCTTAATTGCTGAAATTTGCCCAACCCTGGTTTCTGCTTGTACTGTACCTGCATTCCTTCCTGGCCCGAGATGCCGACGCCAACATCTGCCACTTGAATCATACTGACATCATTGGCTCCATCACCTGAATATGAGCATCACACATTTCAGTTTGAATAACAATCTTCACTGACATTCATCCATACACTTTCATCAGGCCTTACTCACCTATAGCCAGGGTCATGACCTTCAGCTTGTCTCTGACGAGCCGCACCACTTGGCTCTTCTGCAGAGGGGTGGATCTGCAGCATATGACTGAGCGACAGCAGCACGTGAGGTCCAGAAACGACCCCTGTAGCTCCTTCTGCAGAGCATAGTCCAGCGTACGGCCATCAATGACCAACACACAGTCAGAACTACCATCTTCAGACATGCCTTTCTTTGTAACCTCTGTGATCTCATGATGTAACTCATGAAGTCGAGCCTCACAGGTTTCCTGTGGGACAAAGCACACACATGCACATAGAAAGTAATTCAGATTCCATTTATATAAAAAAGGAACATAAGAGATTAAACATATGAGCATCTCTGCCCCTACCTTGCTGTCACAATTGGCCATCAATATGTGGTCTGTAGGTCTGAGGAGCTTGCAAGCGAAAGCAATATTAATAGCAGTCTCTTGTTTGTCCCCTGTGAGGACCCAAACTTTAATTCCAGCTTCCTGCAGAGCCTCAATGGTCTCAGGCACTTCTTCCTGCAGGCGGTCTACTATACCCGTCGCCCCTGGAAGGCAAAAAACAATTAGGCTAGGACAACCAACACACAATACATTTTCATTTTTGTGTTCGCTGTCTTAGTATCTCACCCAATAATGTGAGATTAATTTCCAGTCTCTCTGCAGATTCAAGCAGAAGCTCTTCTCTGTTTTCAATGCTGGTTTCTGCATTCTCGTGTCTTTTCAACCAGGCTTTGTATTCCTGCTCTTCCAATACCTGTCAATCATATACAGACAGTTTGTTTCAAGACTCAACCTCCATACAGAGGCATTTTAGTGCTGTATGCAAATATAATAAATGTTGCAAATAAGGGAAGTGAGAGATAAAGGCTTACTTTTTTAGCAACACAGAGAGTTCGCAGTCCCTCTCTTGCATACTGGTCCAGGTGTTTCTGCGTTCGTTCCATGCTCTCCCTAGAGAAACCATCTTCAGCTGTACCCCACATGCACACACAGTCAAAATCAAGACATAAGTTTATAGGGTTCAACACTGCTGGGATAATAATGCATCCAAATTTACAACAAGAAGGGCTGCACAATTACATTGCCTTGTGAAAATATTCATACCCCTTCTTTTTTCACATTTTATGTTGCTGGCTTATGTTAAACTGCTTTAAATTTATTTTTTCCACATTAATCTACACCAGGGCTCTAGAGTGCGACCAATTTGGTCGCATGTGCGACCTAATTTCTCAATGGTGCGACTAAAAAAAATCAAAGGTTGCACCGGTGCGACCAGCCGTCTAGTCTAGAGCCCTGTACACTCTATACACTGTAATGGAAAAGCAAAAAACAGGGTTTTAACATCTTTGCATTTACATTTGCATTTATTAAAAACATAGGTTGTATAAAGTAACCAAATGGATAAAAACACTACATATTTTTCACTGTGTAAATTGTACTAAACATACAGTACTTCAAACATATGAGGGGATCATGACTCAATTGTTTTCACACTCGGTTCTTTTCTGAAGTTTCAAGGCACGGTCAAATTGCAGACACTTTGATTACATTTTATAGGCAAAGTATTTCCAATTGCACAGATTCCTATTGAGATGGCTGCGTTTTATCCAGTTTTGTGTACAAAGGTAAATGTGACCGCACCCTTAGAGTGCCTCGCTCTTTTGGACCAACAGAAAGAGGTTTTTTTTAACCTTAATATCTAAGAAATATGATATGGCAGTAGTATGAGATGTTACAAAAAAATATCTGCAACAGGGGAAAGTAACTATAAACTTAAGTCACTTAATTTTGATACATTTTCCCAAAACAAAATAAAACAAGAAAACTTAAAGGTATAGTTTAATCTAAAGTGAAAATTCTGTCATCATTTACTCAACCTCAAGTTGTTCCAAACCTGCATGAATTTCTTTCTTCTGCTGAACAAAAACAAAGATGTTTTGAATAATTTGGGTAACAGTTTCTGGTCCCCATTGACTTCTGTAGAATTTTTTCCCAGACATACTAGAAAGTCAGTGGAGACAAGCAACTTAGTTACCCACATTCTTCAAAATGTATTCTTTTACATTCCACATGGGTTTGGAACAACTTGAGAGGCCAGAGTTTTCATTTTTGGTTAAACTTTTCCATTTAAACTTATTTTAAAGCTTAAACTTATTTTAAAATAGTTACGTCATTTTGCTTTTCAATTAAATCATGTCTTTCCAAACCTGTAGGACCTCCATTCATCTTTAAATTCATAGACAGCAAGGTAGTAAGAACATAAATACTGTTCAGTTTCCTGCACAGACCGATTGTTTTGTGTGATAAGACCTCATTGTATCGCCACGAGCCGCAGGGTTTAATTTGGTTTAGTCTGTGTATGTTTTTTTGACTCTCAAAGCCGTGGGTTCAAATGACTGCCATTATATGACTGACAGACTGCAACGGTTTGAATTTAAAATCTTTGTTTGTGTTCTACTGAAGAAACAAAGTCACCTACATCTTGGAAGCCCTGGGGGTAAGCAGATAAACATCAAATTTTCATTTTTGGGTGAACTATCACTTTAATAAACGTTAAAAGACATGACCTCACATACCTGCTTCAGCCAGCTCCATAATGACATTATCAGCTCCTTTAGTGTAAACAACCACCTCTCCAGTGAGCGGATGGCGCACTACCACAGACATCCTCTTGCGGGAAGAATTAAATGGCAGAACATGTAGAAGAGGGATAGACAGCGGCCCAGTGCCTGGAAAGGCCACAAGGATTTGCTCTGGGGACCGGCCCAGCAGAGTACACCCATAGGCCTTCGCTGCTTGCACCAACGCCGCCTCGTCCGGGCTCTCTGCCTCGTACAGCAACTCTTCTGCCTCATCTTCATCCTCACTCTCTGACTCATCAGCAGAGTTATCTTTGGACTTCTGTATGTCGTCCATGTCCTCAGTCCACGCCCTACTGGACAGCACTGGAGTGACGGGAGTGCTTGGGGTGTTTAAAGGGGTGTCAGAGGGTGTGGTGGGTGACTTTAGGGTGACTTTGATGGGCGTTTGCGGGCTGCTGTTAGGAAAGTATGAAGCCGCACGACCCCGGGTAAAGAGTTTCTTGGTTAGGCTGGGAGGAGTGTTTGCGTTTTGATGAGGTGATGAGGGAAAACGAGGCAGACTCAGCTTCTGAAACATGGCCTTCATCTCCTCTAGAGAGCGCAGGGGTGTGCGAACCACAGGCATCTGAACCTGATATTACAAATGAATATTAATCACATATTCACAACTACACACATAAGAGCTCACAACGGAATCTGGGTTTATTTAATATTTTGTCTAATTCGATTATGCTTTCAGCAATTAAAAAAAAGATAGTAATGTTAGCACAGTTTAAACTGTTTAATATTTAATTCACAAATTGACTGTACCACTGGGAACATTTCTGCAAGGTGACATCCTGTATGCTATAAATAATTTTTGGTGAAAAACATCCATTAAAAACCGGCACAGATTGTTCAGAAAACTTAATTGTGTTTCTAATAATAAGAAATCATTGTTTACCTTGTATTACCCTGAATTAAGTTCTGAGTAATCAGTATTGAGAAGGTTACTTTGGAAATGTAATAGGTTACAGATTACAAGTTACCTTATTTAAAATGTATTAAGTAAGAGCTGATTACATTTGATTATTTTTTGATGACTTCTGAATTTCTAATTAATGTTTTCAACTGTTAATCATTTTCGAACATCTAAAACAGGCAGGGTTAACCTTGCAATAGTATGCAACACTGATTACTGTCAGACTTTCAAAATTCTTCATCACTTGAATTAAGATAATGTAATGGTTTAATTTTAAAGTGCAGCCACCACAAAATCAGACTTAAGATCTTTCTGAGGTTGAATACAGATTTAAAATCATAAGAAATCTTTTAATAGCTATGACACTGTTTTTGAAACCATTTGAGACACATTGCCAACTTTTGTCAATACTGCCAAAAAGTTGCCCTGCAACATTTCTTAAAAAGTTGATCCGTGTATCATCAGCTTTAGGGTTTGGATTTGGGTTAGGTTTAGTTGCATGTAATTATGCATAATCAGCTGTAATTACATTAGTAAACACATGTAACATGTAAGAAGGACACTGTAAAATAAACTGTTGACAAAAAATCTGCTTAGCAGAAAAAACACCAAACTACAGTACCAGGCAAAAGTTTTTGAACAGTAAGATTTTTAATGTTTTTTTTATATAAGTCTCTTCTGCTCACCAGGTCTGCAGTTATTTGATCCAAAGTACAGCAGTAAAATTAAACAGTAAACAGTAAAATTGAAATATCAATGTGTGATCAAAGCTGAATTTTCAGCAACATTACTCCAGTTTTCAGGGTCAGACGATCCTTTAGAAATCATTCTAATCTGATGATTTTCTGTTCAAGAAACAATTTTATTTTTATTATCAATATTTAAAACAGTTGAGTACTTTTTTCAGGATTCTTTGATGAATCGAAAGATCCAAAGATCATCATTTATCTGAAATAAAAAGCTTTTGTAACATTATACACTATACTCTTTAAAAGCTTGCCCAGATAGCACATGTACGTCTGCAAGATGTCTGTTAAAGATCACTTGATCTGAAATCAACAGCATCTGCTGTCTGTAAGATATCAGTTTTACATACATTCTAAATCATAAACATCTCAAAGACATCTAATCGACATATATTTGACATTCTGATAGGGAACGCATTGCAGATGAGCAAACGCTCTAAAAAAATACATCTTCCAGATGTAAATGCAGATGTCAAATAGACATCTTTGTGATATATGTGTGCTATCAGGGTGGAGTCAGTATAATTTTTTTGAGGATCCTTTAAATTAAAACCTGAAAAAAATCTACTCAGCTGTTTTCAACATAATATTAAATTTTTGAGCCGCAAATCAGAATATTAAAAAGATTTCTGAAGGATTATGTGACTGGAGTAATGATGCAAAAAATTTAGCTTTGAAATCACAGGAATAAATTACATTTTAAAATATATTTAAGAAGACATTTATTTTAAATAATAAAAATATTTTACTGTTTTTGCTGTACTTTGGATCAAATAAGTAGAGCGTAATAAGTAGAGACATCTTTAAAAAACAAAAATATCTGACTGGTAGTTGTACATTTTCAACTAACTGTTTTTTTTTTAAAAAGCCCTGTATAATTAGGTTTCGGGTTTTTGCTTTAAAAACAAATGGACACATTTTAAAAGTATGGTCACATTTGTCGCTCTTTTGTCAATTTTCACTGGTGAAATGTAGTCATATCAATAGAAATCCGCATGATCTGGAATTTCAAATGAGGGCGAAAGATTTCCCCATGCAGATTTTGGGTTCAAGTTGGACATTCAGATTTGCAGTGTTGACTAAAAAACTGCTTGGTTTGAAAGTGCCTTCATTGTGAGTGGTGCTTCATACATCCCTACACTATTGACAATAGACAATGGATCAATTGATTTCTTGTCTGCAATGGGTCTCATTTGCCCTGATTTGCCCCTTTTGCCTTTACAGAAGATTTGCCACACATTTAGAAACGGCCATACTAATTGTACAGTTCAAGCCTTTTTTCATATAAAATGCTTGTATCAGAACTTTTGTTTAAAATCACAAAATGATAACAATATGTGACATGTTTGATGCTGTCTGAAAGAGCTATATGGGGGATGAAATAAAAGAAGCTTTCCTCAAAGGTTTTGACTATGCAAACTTGGGAGTTAAAAGCAGAGTCTGCAAAACACCAATCAAGGCACCACTGTATTATTTAAAGGGCACATATTATGCCCCCTTTTACAAGATGTAATATTGGCCTTGGGTGTCCTCAAATTGTGTCATCAGCTTAAAATACTTTTTATAACATCTGGAAAATGTCATTTATGGGGCGTGTCAAAAAAAAAAGAGGCGTTTTGGTGTGTATCACTTTAAATGCAAATGAGCTGCATATTTCCTCCACATATTTAGAAGAGGGTGTAGTGTATACATCTCTGCTTTGCATGCCTACAGTAAAAAACAGTCAGTACAAACAACATGACTAAGAGTGAACCGGTGGGAAGCCAATGTACGGTGATGAAACAGTGGAATGTTACAGTGCTTGTTCCAAGTTGACCTGTTATGCAAAATCAACTTTTACAAGGTGGAAACGTGTTGGCAGTGTGTGAACACAACCGCTCTACAATGACAAAAATCCACCCACTTCTTATTTTTTAATCCCCAATAAACCAAACCAATTTCATTAGGCATGCAGTTTGGATTCTCAAAGCATGTGACATCACAATGTTTAGGCCCGCCCATGGCAGCAGACTGACAGTCCTGCATTTAGCCCTCAGCGAGTTGTGTTTTGTTGTACATTGTCCTCCATTCTCCGTCCTTTGAGCCGTGTGAGTGACTCGACAGCACAGGGAGGATGTTTGCTAGCGCCACAGAACGGACAATTCTGTGGTAATGCAGGACTGTCAGTCAGCCGCCGTGGGCGGGGCCTAAACAATGTGACATCACATTGCTTAGAGAATCAAAACGGCATGTCTAATTAGATTGGTTTGGTTTAATGGGGATTAAAAAATAAGGAGTGGGTGGATTTTTATCATTGTAGGTTGGTTGTGTTCACACGCTCCCAACACACATTTATGTCCAAACACTATGTAAAAGTGGATTTTGCATAATAGGTGCCCTTTGAAAAATTAAATGATAAATAATAAATAAAAGATCATACCATATGTCTTGGCTGAGTGGGCGAGGAAACTACTACAGTGTTGCAGACAGTAAGAGCGAGAAAGAAGTCCATTATGTGAGAGATTTCAGCAGCTTCCTGTCGAAGAGCGGAACGCATGGGTGAAGACAGGGCATTCAGCTTCGCCTGAAGATCAGGGTCTGGAACGACGGCACACTCCTGGATAAAAAATGACAACTACACAACTGCATATCCGTGACAATAAATACTTGAGGTGCGTGTTATTGTACTATTAATAGATGACTAACACAGGGAATAAAGTAATAAAGTAATAAAAACATGGTAAAGTACACATGTTGAAGATAAGTCTGTCCTTTGCTCACCATTGTGCTGCTGAAGGCTCCAGGTGTGTGTCTGCGGAGTGTGTCGTGGACAGAGTGCGTGTCAGACTCTGCAGTGAGGGTATTGAGGGACACTGAACTCCGGTTGCAGCTGAGCGATTTACAGCTCAGTGACTTCTTGCTAGTGCGTGACCTCAGGGTGAGAGACTGACCTGCATCGGCAAAGCCCTGCTCCTCATACTGTTCTAGAGAAATTGCTGAAGAGTAACAAGCAAACATGATTATAAGCATCAAACATTAAATCATTATCAGAATAAATCATTTTATTGTGTATGTTATACACGGCGCACCCACAGAATCAAACTGTTATTTTTTTAATTCTGTTAAAAAGTAAACTGACCGTTGTCTTTGTGAGGGTACTCGGTTCCTGCAACAGTGCAGCGGCGGAACAGCATGCGGTTCTCTGTGAGGGTTCCCGTCTTGTCAGAGAACAGGTACTGGATCTGTCCAAGATCTTCTGTGATGTTCAATGCTCTGCACTGCACTCCTGTGTCCAGTACTGGGTTATACAGATCTAAATCATTCTGAATAAAATAAATCTGTCCCAGTTTCACAATTTCGATTGACACATAAAGGGAGATAGGAATCAGCACCTGTAACAGAGGGAGCCCAGCAATGTCAGATATTTTAGGTATATACTTCAGTGAGCATCTAAGTAATCATACTAGTCTATTTAACTGATTTAACTCTATTATCAGCATCATTACTTCAGTCTTTAGTGTCTCATGGTCCTTCAGAAATCATTCTAATATGCTGATTTGCTGCTCAAGAAATACTTCCTGTTATAATCAATGTTGAAAACAGCTTTTTCTGCTTAATATTTATGTGGAAACCATCATACAATGCCATTCAAAAATTTGGGGTAAGAATTTCTTTTAACAATAGAATACTTTTAATTAGCAAGGGTGCATTAAACTGATAAAAAGTGACAGTAAATACAATTATAATCTTACAAAACATTTAGATTTCAAAGCAATGTTGTTTTTTAACCTTCTATTTATCAAAGAATCTTAAAAAGGAAACAGAAATATTAAGCAGCACAACTGTTTACAACATTGACATTAATTATTGACAAAATTATTTCTTGAGCCGCGAATCAGCAAATTAGAATTTGCTTTTCATTTTACGTATTAGTCTTAGTATTAGTCGACTATTAGTCACACGTTTATTAATAAACCATTTAAATCATAATAATGAGAGTTTAATTGCCTACATAGCCTAATGAGCACTCAATCGAATACAAAAAATGCTTGCCAAAGCACACTAGGAGATATAATAATTATGAATGTGTCAAGAGAAAAACAGCAAGAAGACTGCATTAGCGTTTTAATAATTTGTTGATAAACAAAACATGACGAACATGAAGTAAGTGACACTGACTCGTCATCTCCGCAGTAGCGGATACGCCTTTATGCACGTTTCTTACGAATCACATAATCTGAGAATTTGTTTTCCATTTGAATTGATTCATTTAAAAGTAGACATTTCATGGGGTTTCGAAGTTTCGCGCTCAAGTTCACAGAGATTGAGATGGCAGAAAGCGTCCTGTTTGTTTTCATTATTTTACAAAAGCGCAACGTTTCGTTGTTATTGTTGAGTGCACACAAATAAACGTAGTGTCTTTACAGATTCCAAAGATGTATTACTTTTATCTTTTGAATAATGATGTGAGCGTTCAGATAACCTGCTCAATGTCTTATATTACCACACAGACCAGCCACTAATGATCTGTCTGTCACGAACAGCTTGACTTCAGCACTTCCTGTGGATTTTTTTTTTCCTGTGACTAATAAAATTTTGGTCGACCAAGCCTCTTCTCGATGACTAACAGTTAGTTGACTATTATGGGGCAGCCCTACTAATATTAACTAATATAATATTAAATATTAACTCAAAACCAAACTTTTCACCTGGAGTTTACTTGAATATTCCATGTATGTGTTTGTGTGGATATCATATGTTTCCGCTTAAGATCACTCACCTGCAGAACAATGATCATAGTCCAAAACATGTAAAAGCCAGCGAGCGCTGGGTGAGTGGTGTCAGGGATCATGAAGATGGGATTCTGTGTTCCACTCAACCAAAAACCATGACCTGTAAATCACAACCACATTTTCACTAAACACGCAAAAAATAACAGTAACACTTTACAAAATGTTCATTAGTTAACATTAGAACTAAGAATGAACAATACATCTACAGCATTTATTAATGCACTATTAAAATCACAAGTTGTGCTTGTTAACATTACAGTTAATGCACTGTAAACATTAACAAACAAAAAAACGACTGTATTTTTAACAAAGATGAAAAGTGTAATAAATGTAGTTTATTGTTTGTTCATGTACATTAACTAATGTTAACAAATGACACCTTATTGTAAAGTGTAACCAAAATAACACTAACATCTAGTACGTCAATGACCGTAATACTGACCTACAGCACCAATAAAGCACATGACCAGCAGTAAAACGACACACCAGAGGACGTCCATGTTGAGTCTGCGCTCCAGTTTACTTCGTTTGTAACGCGGCCCACTGTTATTCTGCATTGCTTTTGTCTCATGACCTGCAAACACACACACATAAGCTCTTTTATTGCTCATTCAAGCTCTTTATAAAGATACAACGATCTTGTCTTATCTGAAGTCGATCTGAGTGCAAAGATGTGAAAGTGACCTGCATAGACCACAATGCCGATCACAGTCTCTGTGTTCCTCACAGTGCAGCTCCTCAGGAGCAGGTTTTCACTGTGAAGTCCAACCCGCACTTTACCAGGATGCTCCCTGTGTATAAAAACAAAGTCACTGTAGCGTTCATTCATTCATTCAAAAAATAAAAATAAAAAAGTGTCCAGTCTTGTGTTTATCATTTACTAAAGAAGTTTACTGCTTACTCACATGAAGCCTCGGAACCGTCTCAAATCATTGTTGGGATTTTCACATTCAATGAGACTGCTGTAGTTTTCCGGAACAAATTCAGATCCCTAAAGGAAGATTACATCACATTTTTACTTTAAACACTGTTCAAAGGTTTTTTTTTATTATGAAAATCCATTTAATAAAGTAAAAAAAAATCAGCATTCCATGAGACTTCTTAATGAAGAATGGTAACACACTCCTAGAAAATTTATTTTAAGCAAACAGTCCAATGTATGAATTCCACACACTGCTATATAGTGTTTTCACAATGCATCATCAATCGGCCATATTGGTGGCACTGAATGTAAACAGTGCCACTGAACTGAACGAAATGCGCATATTTCGCTGATTATTGCTGCTGAAAATGGCCAATTATTGTCATGTTTTGGGCTGTATTAATCGGTCGGGCCCGGAAAAACATTTGTAGTACTATAGACTGCCAAAAGTTAAAACAAACCAAGGAGAAAAGTGTGCAAAAAAACTGAGGTGTTTGTGGTTGGCCAAACTGAACCAAGATTTCCAGGGCAAGAATTTTGAAAACATTCATGTTTGTTCTTATCACTTCCAGTCAGGTAGGTGAAATATTAGGCTAATATCTTAATTAATACTGCTTGTGTGATCTTTACCACCTATTAGCTTTAGTTTGTCAAAATATTGCTTTTATTATTCAGTTATGATTGGTACTATGTGCATTCATCATTGCATAGTAAAGCATCATGTTAAAACTGGGGTTTAAAATAAAATCGAGGGTGTATGACGTCACTGGCAGACACAGACCCTTTTTAGCAAAAACCTATTTCACCTTATACATTTATAGTAGAAAAACAAAGAAAATAGTGATGAAGATGATAGTGAAATGGACAGACTGGCCACTCACCTGCTCCTGCTGTAGCAGGTCACGCACCACCTGCCTTTGTTTGAGGTTGGTTTCTCCATCCAAGTTGGCCGTCTCAATGTGACACACTCCATTAGAATCAGACGAGTGCAGCAGCACCATGTCAGCAGGAATGATCTCATTACAGCAGAGACGGACCAGGTCACCGACACACACCTCGGCCCAACGCCGCTCCACATACCGCTTCTGCTTCCTTTAAAACAAACACACACACTCTTTATTTGGATTCACTATTAATATCAGATAAACAACAGGATTCAAATATTGATTTCATTGTCAATATTTGAGTCAATAAATACGAAAAAATCACACAAGCAAGTCGCTGTAAAAAATAAAACATGTATGCATAAACTGACACATGACACAGACCAGTACTGCTTAGATTTATAAAAATAGTTTTGGTGTTTTCATTATTCAGTGAAATATTTAAAATATTAGGCACACTATCAAAGTGATTAGACAATGAAAATCAGTCCACGGCCATGACCACAGATATGAGGTCAAAAGTTTACACACACTTTGCATAATCTGCAAAATGTAAATTATTTTCTCAAAATAAGAGGGATCATACAAAATGCCTGTTATTTTTTATTTAGTTCTGACCTGAATAAGATATTTCACATAAAAGACGTTTAAATATAGTCCACAAGAGAGAATAACAATAGTTAAATTCATAAAAAAAAGTTTAAGAGTTTACACGCTTGATTCTTAATACTGTATTGTTACCTGAATGATCCACAGCTGTTTTTTTTTGTTTAGTTATAGTTGTTCATGAGTCCCTTGTTTGTCCTGAACAGTTAAACTGCCAGCTGTTGAAAAATCTTTCAGGTCCCACAAATTCTTTGGTTTTTCAGCATTTCTGTGTATTTGAACCCTTTCCAACAATGACTGTATGATTTTGAGATCCATCTTTTCGCAATGAGGACAACTGAGGGACTCATATGCAACTATTACAGAAGGTTCAAACGCTCACTGATGCTCCAGAAGGAAACACAACGCATTAAGAGAATTTGAAGATCAGGGTAAATTTAAATTATTATCAGTATCGCAGTATCTTCTGTGGCTTATGAAGGGCAGTACTAAATGAAAAAATATAATATTTTGGCAAAATAAGAAAAATGTACAATTCTGTTCAAAAGTTTACACCCCTGGCTCTTAACCCATCGTTTTTCCTTCTGGATCATCAGTGAGTGTTTGTCCTCAGTGTAAAAAATTTGGATCTTCAAATCATACAGCCATCATTAGAAAGGGTTTAAATACATAAAAATGTTGAAAAAAAAAAAAAAAAACCTAAGAATTTGTGGGACCCGAAAGTTTTTTCCGAAGAAGAACTGGCAGTTGAACTCTTTAGGACGAAAAAAAAAAAAAACAGCTGTAGATTATTCATTTTGCAGATCTGCAAGGTGAATGTAAACATTTGACTGCGTAATGGCATGACTGACCAGTCAGAAAACAGTATTTCTGAGACCCGTGTACAAATGTGTTTATTATTAGTTAAAACAGCCCTCACAGTATTGATAGCACTGAAAACCAGTCTTGCAGGTGGTATAACTGAATATTTGCAGAACGAAAAGCATTTACTATATACCTGCACCATCCCACACAACAAAAACATAGGTATATGCATTTCCAATGAGCCTTTGTTTCTGTGCATTGATCTGCAACATGATTAAAGCACACAACACACACACACACACACACACACACACACACACACACACACACACACACACACACACACACACAGGTTCAAACATTACTGCTTTATACCTACTGAACTAAACACACCAGCCTCAATGCCATAGTAATCAAGCAAACGCTGCGCTTCATTGTCACCCGTGGCAACGGCTCCATAACAGGAAAACTAATATGACCCCCTGCGGCAAGACAATCACGAGGGAGCCTTTTTAAACTGAGCAGCATTAACAGCTTTGCTACAGCCAAATGTTGGATAATTCAACATTTCAGTACAATATTTGTCAGGTCATTAGTGCAAGAAGGCAAAATATAAACAGTGTCTTCATACCTGCTGGTGACTTGACACTGTGTATAGTAGCAACATGCTACAAATACACCCATATCCCTTTAAAAATACATTCTTAACTTATTTTATAACACTATGCAGTCTTTTCACAGAAAGTACAAATCTGAATTAATTATCTGTAAAAAAAATATGCCATTGTTTTCACATACGCACCTGATACAAAGAACAAACCTCTGATCAATAGATATTTCCTCAATTTACAAGACAAACAGTTCGATAATAAGTATACTTCAAGCTAACCATTAACTAACTAATGGCAACGCTAATAAAAAAATGACGTACATGGGTTACAACACAGGATACAGATTGGAAACAGGCAGATGAACCGACCAACTATGGTTTAGCAGTTTAAATGACACAATTTAAAGAAACAGCGTAGCTGTTTAACATGCTAATCCAAATTAACGTATTTGGAAAAACCAAAGTTTATTGGATTTGACACATCCAATGAAGCTATGAAGCCAGACCTCCGACTGTTTGAGGAGCAAGCCGGTGTTGGGTCAAGAAACTGTCAAAAGTGAAATACCTGGGGCAAGTCATCTAGTTAGTTTAATTAATACCTTAACTACATAGTAAACATGCCGTTGAAGAGCAAAAATGCATAAGCTGAATGCATATGCTATGATCACATACATATGCCGTTACACAGACAGTTAAAGTACAATGTATGACATATGCAGCTGTAGATTGTGTGCGCTATATGTATATTTTCAAATCAAAAAATTTCATTTTACCTGTCATAAACTTCACATAAGCAGTTATTGATCTTTTGGTCAGACTTCCTCCGACGCTGGTCCTCCCAAAGATCTTTAACAGCAGTTATGGCCATCACGAAGACAATAGGAATGACGGAGATCTCTGGCTGAAACGCATTCACGATAGGCACAAAGTTTAATGCGCCCAAAAAGACGAAGTATACATTGGCAAAACGATGAAGCTGCTCAAAAAGATTCTTGGGGATGAAAGACAACAAGGTGTACTTGGTCGTCCGGACCTTATTCTTGCTGTACGACTGCTGTAATTCCTTTATTTCTTCATGTTCAGTCCAACTTGGCATGACAACCCTTCTGTTTTTGGTCAGATCTTTAGCCATGCCAACTTGATCTGACTCCATCTGCTGAATCATGATAGCTCCTCTTTCGCACCAGAGATACAGTCCAGTCCAGCCAATTTAGGCAGATTCTCTATCCCCAGCATGTCCAACAAGTCTCACCATCACTAGTCAAATTCATGTTTCTGATTCAGTCCAAGCCAAGATCGACACATAAAAGATTTGACACCTGAGAAGCACTATGCTCTTCCAAACCTTTGTGCCGACTGTACTACGTGTGGCTCAGAAACCTGTAATAATCTACAACATATAGACTGGGCCGCTCCTTATCTAGAAAACACTCCCAGGCATCATAAACAAAGTAGACGTAGAGCTTTTTTTATGACTCAGAGGCCGTTTTAAGAAAGGGAAAAACGAGGGTTGGTAAATAAGCGACCGGTTTGCCGTGTGACATTTATCTCGGACAAAGAACACAAGTTATCTGTCATCTAAGGAGCTCTGGACTTTTGAAGCTTACATTGTTATTATTATAAAACTTAATGAGGACTGGAGGCAATTACAAGCATTACTTTATCAAGACTCATTTTTAATTGCATGTTGTAGCTATGTGAGGTATCAGATATATTTTTAGTGTTTTACAATGGCTATAGTTAAACATAGACAAACAAGCGTCCTGATGTCCTTTTACAAGAAATGAGCACTGGCTACACTGATGCCACACACTTTCACAGCTACATTTGAGGTTTCACATCAAGACACTAGAGCTCATTAAAATATCCCTTCAAGGAAATACTAAAGCAATACTTTAGCAGCTAATGTCTTTACATAGAAGACTGAAAAGGACGGATGAGGAACAAAGGGAAATCATTAATTTTAATGGTTAAAGTCCTTGAGAGCCTAGAAGGAAGTTTTGCACAATGTGGAAATTATGCAATGCTTTTTCTTGGAAATGAACTCCTCACCTCCGAGGTGCGTTTTTTGGTAAGTGAATCTGAGTCAATAGTCAACATCTTTTAATTATAATATCAGTAGCAAGTTTAATGTTTATATTTAAAAAAAAAAGAATGGTGGTGGCCGATTGAGCATGCTGAGGCCACACACAGAATGCCACACAAAGAAGGAACCACATGAGGGTGAGTAATTAATGATAGACTTTGCATTTTTGGGTGAATTAACCGTTTAAGCTAAACTTAGGGATTTTAAACATTGGGATCTTTCTGAAGGAAATGCAGAGATGCAGGTGTTACACCAGGCCAGTAACAACACTATGTTCCATGACTGTTTTCTTAACTTTCTCTTTCTGTTAAAGTTCTTAACTTTTCTGGTGTTTCAGAATAACAGCATCTATCCTGCTTTGTCCTTTATTACCTAATCGTTACTTGGAGGTTGTTGGGAAATCAGGATAGACGTCATTGACATGTATATATGGATGGCCATGAGTTTCTGTTGTCCAAAAAAAATAAAAGATTTCAGAATTAGAATTGGTCTTTAAGTCTGGTGGGGAACTTTGGGCTGAAAGTTACAGTATGTTTTAATAATAAAATAAAGTAATTTATCTCAAAAGATGAAGGAAAATTCGTTCCTCATGATATGACACCTATAATTTGCTACTGTCACAAGATGCCCAAAAGCCCAAAATTATTCATACCCCTGCCAAATTCTGACTTAAAGTTACTTTTAAACAACCATCAAGTTTTTCCTGACCGAAAAATGACACAGGCTATTACTAAAAGATAATAAGACGATGTACAAGAGGCATCATTGTGGAAAAAAATATTTCTCAGCTTTTATTTACATTTGAACAAAAAGTGGCATGTCCAAAATTATTCATACCCTTTGCAAACTGTCACAGTCTATGGGAAAATCCAAAGTTCTATACCATTCCAAATAGTCCAAGCTGGTCTAAAACATCCTAAATACCCTGATTCATTGGGAACAGCTGTTTTAATCAACTCAACAGGTGAAAAACGGAAGCTCTCTGTTGTTGGTCTGTGGACAGTCATGGCTAAGACAAAGGAGCTCACTGAGGACCTGCGGCTGCGCATTGTGGCTGCTCACAAAAGTGACACCTGTGCTGGCCAGGAGGATAGTGAGAGAGGTAAAAAAAAAAGAATCCAAGGATCACCACCAAGGCCATCCTGATGAATCTGGGCTCTGCTGGTGGCAACATCTCAAGGCAGACAGTCCAACGGACACTGCACACCGCTGGGTTCCACGGACGCAGACCAAAGAGGACACAACTTCTCCAGATAAGACACACAAAAGCCCACTTGGCCTTTGCAAATGCTCATCTGGACAAAGAAGAAGACTTCTGGTCTTCTGTTTTATGGTCAGATGAAACAAAAATTTAATTGTTTTGCCACAATGATGTAGCCTTCATTTGGCGTAAAAAAGGAGAAGCTGTCAACCCTAAGAACACCATCCCCACTGTCAAACATGGTGATGGGAACCTAATGTTTTGGGGATGTTTTTCAGCCGGTGGACCAGGGAATCTAATTACAGAATTTGCCAGGGGTATGAATAATTTCGAGCTTGACTGTATATATACACACATATTATTATTTTTCTCATGATAAAACTCATTCTAAAAAGTTTTCATACTGTTAAATGTATTTAAATACATTAAAACATTAAATCCTACTAAATTAAATGTAATTCTGGTTATTAGTTCCTCCAGTTGTATGTGTATACAGCTGAGGTCAAAGATTTACATACACTTTGCAGAATCTGCAAAATGTTAATAATTTTAGCAAAATAATAGGCATCATTCAAAATGGATGTTTTTTTTTTTTAGTACTTTAGTACTAGGTTTACATATAGTCCACAAGAGCGAATAATAATTGGATTTATAAAAATGACCCCTTTTCAAAAGTTTACATACACTTCATTCTTAATACGGTGTTGTTACCTGAAAGATCCACAGCTGTGTTTTTTTTTGTTTAGTGATAGTTGTTTATGAGCTTCATGAGTTTATCCTGTCACACTTAAACTGCCTGTGGTCCTTCAGGTCAAAATCCTTCAGGTCCCACAAATTATTTGGTTTTTCAGCATTTCTGTGTATTTGAATCCTTTTCAACAATGACTGTGTGATTTTGAGATATTTCTTTTCACAATGAGGACAACTGAGGGACTCATTTACTAAATAAAAAATAACATGCATTTTGTATGATCCCTCTTATTTTGCTAACATAATTAACATTTTGCAGATTTGGCAAGGTGTATGTAAACTTTTGACCTCAAAGCTGTATTTGTATATTGCTTGATTTGTGTATGTACATCTGGGGAAAAAATGTTTTCATTAATTGAAATAACACTGAAATAAAATAAAATATATTTGTGAAAAACTTGGCCTTGGCAACCGAAATTAAACAAGTTGAAGTACAAAAATGACTTAGGGTAAAACTAAACTAAAATACAAATGAAGCATAATAAAAATATAAAAAGATACAAAAATTATAATAAATTACAAAAGGACATAAATGGCCAAATCTATATATAAAACTGTTATTACACTGTATAAATAACACTGAAATAAAACAACTTCTTAACAGCTTCATTACTTAATTTTGAATAGATTGTCGTGAAAACAACAAACTGAAAAAGAATTCACTAATGCATGAGTGCTCTCACAATGCTGAATATTTTGGCAAATTATAAATCACTTTGTAACCATAAAACCCTTGCATGGCAGATCACATTGCGTTACTTTTATCCATCAGTAAAAATTTTAATTGCAATGTGAAAAAGACAAAAAAAAAAAGACAGTGGTTTTGCAATCTGTATTTGTTCCTTTGATTTACCAAGTAGTTTTGATTTACCTAGTGTCTTTGCCTAGTAAAACACAAGCTACTCTCACTGGACATTCACCTTGAAACAGGTCATGAACCAATATGGGAAAATATAGGGAAATAACAAATAAAAGTTGCCATGTGTATTCCTCAAATCAGACAAGAAAGGAAGTTCCAAAACACCCACACAGAAACAGAAACAGTGTCACATGATCATGAAAGTGTACCATATTATCAGGGATGAACATATACTGACCCGCTGTAGACATGTGTCAATGTGTTGTTTATTTTCTTGTCATAGCGGTAACGTCTGTAGTCCTCCATGGCATCTTTGAAGGCAATGACTGTGAGCACCACGGCTAGAGGGATCATAGTGATCTCTTTCTGAAATGCTTCCACCACTGGGACCCAATTCAGCAACACCAGGAACAGGAAGTACAGATTTGCTGCTCTGTTATCAGAAACCAAAAATAGTCTAAACAACAACGACACGCCATAGTTTAGACGATACATGATATATTCAGCTCTATATCTGACCTGTGAAACTGCTGGAACAGATTCATGGGAATGAAGCTGATGAGGGTGTACTTGGTGGTCCGAATGCTGTTGTCTTGAAAGCCCTTGGAGAAGTTGTGGTACTCCGTTTGGTGTGGACCACATCGCGACACCACCACTCTTCTCTTTCCACTAAGCCGCTGAACCAGAGGGTCCTGAGTGTCCAGGCTACTCTTAGGAGGAAGCGATGAAGGAGGAGAGTACCAGCCCCTCCTCCTGTCCGTAGATATCAGCTGTAGACATCTGTGACGAACCCAGTAGAGTCGCTCCATGAGGACGATGAGATCCCAGAGCCTGAGGAGACTAAATGGCGAAGTCCCCGTGCACGCTACAAACAGCCCTCCTCCTGAACACACATAAACACATGTACAAAAATGATTAGAAATCCACAGAGTGTATTATTTGCAACCTGCCATTTCTTTTTAAAGCATGAAACCTGTTTAAAGGCAAAAGCAAAAGGCAGAAGTTGTGCCTGTAGCTAATACCATTTTCAAGTTAACCTCATACTTCTCCATGACATGGGAAGAGGAAGAAGTGTTTGACTGGTTTCAGATGAACCATCTTATATTTCACACAAGCTAAAACACAAGAGGTTTCGCTCTGTGGCAGACATACTGCAAGAGTGACATGACCTGAAATGAGGAACGAGAAAAATGTCACCCTAAAACAAGAAAATGACTATATAAAAACACAGTAAACAGATAACAGATGATCATAGATATGTTTTATTTAACTGGTTTTGTAAAAGAAATAAGAACAAACAAAAAAAAAACTTTATTTAGCTTAACTAAACTAGAACACATACATTTTAACATTATTTTTCTAAAAATGATGGATGGATAATCAAGTAAACCTAAGCTGCTTTTGTCCAGTGTTTGTTCATCTTGAAATATGACTAACATTTAATTAATACTAAAAATAGTAGATTTTGCTGTAAAAAGACACAGCATAAACTATAAGTATCAACTGTTATTTAGAGGGCAGAAGGCATGTAGTAAACCTTGTAAAGCAGGTTCATTTAGAGGCCTTAATAGTTCATGTATTAAAATGTATTACTGCAAGTTTATAGAGTTTAATATACACTACCAGTCAAAAGTTTTTGAACAGTAAGGTTTTTAATGTTTTTTAAAGAAGTCTTTTTTGCTCTCCAAGTATTTATTTGACCCAAAGCACAGCAAAAACAGTAAAAGTGTGAAATAATTTTTACTATTTAAAATAACTGTTTTCTATTTGAATATATTTTAAAATGTAATTTATTCCTGTGATTTCAAAGCTGATTTAGCATCATTACTCCAGTCACATGATCTTTCAGAAATCATTCTAATATTGTTATTTGCTGCTTAAAAACATTTATTATTATTATTATGTTGAAACAGCTGAGTAGAATTTTTTTAGGTTTCTTGGATGAATAGAAATTTCAGAAGAAAGCTTTTGAATGTTGTAGTGTATAATGTTACAAAAGCTTTTTATTTCAGATAAATGCTTATCTTTGGATATTTCCATTTATCAAAGAATTCTGAAAAAAATACTCAACTGTTTTAAACATTGATAATAATATTTCTTGAACAACAAATAAGCATGTTAGAATGATTTCTGAAGGATCATGTGATACTGGAGTAATGATGCAAAAAATTGGCTTTTATCACTGGAATAAATTACACTTTAAAATATATTTAAATAGAAAACACTTATTTTAAATAATAAAAATATTTTGCTGTATTTTAGATCAAATAAATGCAGGCTTGGCTCATTACTCAGGAAATGAGTGCATGATATGGGGATAGTTGTCACAACTGAACCTGACATTTAACAGTCTATTATAAGCTTTTCATCACAATAGCAAATTTAAACATATTATTAGCATATTATATGGATAGAAACAATTCATGAAACAGCAAAAAATATATACATTAGATGAAATAATTCACATTGATAAATTAGTTTTGGCCAAAAAAAAAAAATGAATAAAATAAATCTAATAACACATCTAAGCTCCGGTTGCCAACATTGGTACAGCAGCATATCACGTGCTACTCATAAGACGCGAAAAGATTGTGATGAAAATATTTTTATGTTTCCAATTTTGCTTTTAAAAAGAGAAAAGCTACGTTTTACACATCCGGAAACACACCCACAGACATCTATGAAGCGTGCACAATAGATATGTATGTGACCTCGAATTAATACAGATAAACGGAGTGTTAAATCATAAAATGTTTGTGTCGGCTTTATGGCCCAAGACTACATGCACTTCATAAAAGATTGAGGCGTCTGGGTGGGAAAGGGAGCAGCCAACGCACATTTAAGATAACAAAACCTTAAACTTACCGTAGATTCATGGACTTGGCCACATTTCAGAGTAAGCTCCTGTGTGAATCATGCATTAGCTTTTCAGTTGTTATATTGAACGGTTATATGTTTATATTGACCTACATCGGAGAACTTTTTCCCTGCATTGGATAACAGCATGAGCGTCAGGATCCTGTGTGCTCTCTGATCATTACCCACAGCCTCTCTACACACAAACACCCACAAGTTTCTCTTTGTGCCACACGTATTGTCGTAATCGAAATTAAACGCAAACTATTTTATTTTGACGAAAAGTGTAAACAAATGTAATGAATTACCTGCACTTCAAATGGATTTTGAGTAAAATATATAATTTCTGGATATTACATCTTGTATAACTACGTCTTTTCGTTTTAAGCAGTGTGGTAAACTTTTGCACAAAATCTGTCTTTTTGAAAAAGTTTGAGTTTAATTGTGTAAAAACAATTACTTATTTTAAATCTGGAGCAAATTTTAAATGTATATCCATAAACCATACAGTTAATACGTTTACTGTTAATTTATCATTTTGAACTTTTAATTTGAAATCGTATGGACGACTACTTCCGTTGGTCTTTTTTAAAAAGACTATTTGTGTAAATGTAAAAAACGTTTAAATGTGACAACATTCAAACAGTTCGTTAGACTTTAACACGTACATCTAATTAAATGTACAGTGTTTTATTTAGAAATCCCGGAGCAAAAAGATGAAGGCACGTGATGTTTGATCAGCTGACATCATTGACGCTGCGGAAGACTACTGACTAACAGCAAAATGATAAAATTAATCGAAAAACTACCATCTGAAGAATGTCCTAAAGTAAGTAACAGCATTTTCCTACACATAATACTATTTATCAAATAATACATATGCATAAATAGATGCGGTGATTTTGTAGCCATCAGCTTGAGAACAGCCGTGCTGCTCGTAATAATAGTGCGTTATAGGCTACTTATTAAAATGTTGTTTGATTTAAACTGGTGGAAACAAATTAAAATTCAAATCAGATATTGTTATTTAGATGTACAGTTCATTTCTGGCTTGTGTATTATTTACCATAGAAAACCCCCAACCTGAGCTATCATCATCAGTACATACAACAATGATTATAAAAGGTTCTTACAATGTTTGAAGAAGAGCCAGGTTAATGTATTACTATCAGTGGGTACGATTATTTTAAATGGTATGTTTTTATTTGAAAATTGTAATTCAGTCCTTAAAACAGTTGTGTTTGTGTTTGATGCAGCTGGTTTATTATTTAAAGAGGTTTTATAAAGTAAAAAACAAATGATAATACTAAAAATACTTTTAGGGGCCTCTCACCCAAACTCAACACCAGGCCCCTGTAAAATAAAAATGCTCAATTTTTTTGTATCATTTTTGTATCTTTCTGTATTTTGTATTTTTGAGTTAATAACATTAACATATATTACTACACATTTAATGATAATTTTCTGCTAGTATCAGCTATGTTGAATGATCTTTTTTGTTTGTTTATACATTTCAACCACATTATAAATCACAACCACCACAAATTACACCAGTCAAAAGTTTTTGAACAGTAAGATTTTTAATGTTTTATAAAGAATTCTCTTCTGCTCACCAAATCTACATTTATTTGAGCCAAAGTACAGCAAAAACAGTACAATTTTGAAAGTTTTTTTTCTATTTCTATTTGAATATTTAAAAAAATGTAATTTATTGCTGAATTTTTAGCATCATTACTCCAGGCACATGATCTTTCAGAAATCGTAATATTATATTATTATTATGTTGGAAACAGCTGAGTAGAATTTTTTTCAGGATTTTTTGATGAATAGAAAGTTCAGAAGAACAGCATTTATCTGAAATAGAAATCTTTTGTAACATTATAAAAGCGTATCATCACTTTTGATCAATTTTATTAATTTCTACATTTTTTATTAAAAAATTATACTGACTTCAGGTTTTTGAATGGTATAGAGTATAATGTTACAAAAGCTTTTTATTTCAAATAAATGCGGATCTTTGGATCTTTCTATTCATCAAAGAATCCTGAAAAAAATTGTACTCAACTCTTTTAAATACTACTACTAATAATGAAACATTTTTTCTTGAACAGCAAATCAGCATATTAGAATGATTTACAAAATACCATGTGACACTGAAGACTGGAGTAATGATGCTAAATATGTAGCTTTTATATCACAGGAATAAATTATATTTTCAAAATATTTGAATAGAAAACAGTTATTTTAAATAGTAAAAATATTTCAGAATTTTATTGTTTTTGCTGTACTTTGGAACAAATAAATGCAGGCTTGTGAGCAGACTTCTTAAAAAAACATCTTACTGTTCAAAAACTTTTGACTGGTAGTGTATATATTTAAATATATAGATTTTATATAGATATATTTCTATAATGGTTAAGAAATGTCAGTCTACGGACCTTGCTGCAGTATCTTCATGAAAACCCTGAGCTTAGAGAATATATTATAAGCTTTACTAACTCGACTTTAAACACTGAATACTTCAAACTCCTTATTTGCGTTGTAAGCTCATACACAGGGTGGTGGATGGGGTGTGCGGCCGGAGCGGTCCCAGACGAACAGATTATGGTGAACGGTGGAGTCTGACAGAATGGGTGGACTTAATGAACACTCTTTCCTCTCTCATCCGCTCTGCTGTAGGACGGGGCTGTTCAGATCAAGAGGTGAGTAGATAAGAATCAAACAAGACATATTAACATGTCTAACATTCATTTGTGAGATTGATTATTTTGCACACACGTCTTTAGATCCAGGAACTGCTTAGTGATTTGGAC
Source organism: Garra rufa (assembly GCF_049309525.1). Taxonomy (NCBI): domain Eukaryota; kingdom Metazoa; phylum Chordata; class Actinopteri; order Cypriniformes; family Cyprinidae; genus Garra; species Garra rufa. Next base: position 31,478,324 of record NC_133362.1, on the reverse strand, counting down.
GCGGCCCACGCTGAGGCTGTTCTCCAGTGTGTGCGCTCCAGGTTTGATGAGATCAGGCATGCTTTGGTGGACCGAACCAATGGCATCTCAAGCACACAGCTACATGACTTCAACTGGCAGTTAAAGGTGCACTATATATACACATGCATTAATCATAGTGATAAGATCAGTTATTGATTTTTCTATTTGTTAGTTGCTTCTTTACTACCTCTTCCCTTTCCTTCCATCTCACTTTAGCTGGCATTATCCAGCGACAAGCTGTCCGCTTTAAACACTCCTCTGCTAAATCTCAGTCTGGACCTGAAGGAGAATGGAATTGAGAGATCGGTGAATATAGAAATGAACAAAGAGGAGCTGCAAACTCTCATCAGTGCATTAGAGGCTGCTAACAAGGTAATTTAAAGGGATAGTTCACCCAAATAAAAAATGTACTCAACCTCAGGCATCCAAGATATAGATGAGTTTGTTTCTTAATCAGAACATATTTGGAGAAATTTAGCATTACATCACTTGCTCACCAATGGATCCTCTGCAGTGAATGGGTGCCGTCAGAATAATCTGATAAAACATCACATTAATTTATACAACTCCAGTCCATCAGTTTTTTATTTTTTTACATTTTTATCTTCAAATCGTTGCTTTTAGCCAAAATACTAGTCTTCTATCCGTATTATTGCTTTTTTTTTTTAAATGAGAAAGTTGTCTTTTCTGAATCAGGAGAGAAATACGCACAGATCAAGCACTGTTAACAAGTGAAAACAGTTCTAAACAAATATGTTAGTTGATTTTGCTGTGAGAAGACTACAGGACTTTTTCACTGGAGGAAGCATTATTATGGATATAGACCATTTCAAGCGCTATTCGGCGGCTTAAGGAAGTGACGTCGTTGGTCCCAGGACGATTCCGGTTAGTGGTCCAGCGCATTCAAAACAATGGCGAGAAGCGCTTTATGAACAGTGGGATTGCGGTCATATATATACAAACATCTTGCTTAAATGTCTAAATTAAAATTAGATCCTTGTCGTTCGGTGGTTGTGTGCTCCCTCTGGGGCGGTACTAACATTCTGAGACGTGTTTAACGGTAGATTTCCGCGAAACATACCCGTGTTGCGGCAGTGAAGGAGAAGGCTGGATAACATCAAGCAACTCTAGGATATACAGCGCACACTTCGATTCAGGCAAGTAAATATCGTTTTTAATTAATCAGTTTATTTGTATATCTTTACGTTAACTCTTCAAGTATGATGCCGTATAATTTAAAGTAGTATTTTGTCATTGTTTACATATGCATCTAGCTTTCGTGTGTAACGTTAATGAAAAAAGGCAAGTTTTTTATTTCTGTTTTATTTTCTATATATGTGTTATGTGGGTTAAATTCATATTAGTCGTCTAGTTATTTTGTCAGTTGACAAATGCAGTGAGTAACATGAAAGTACGTGAATGTCGTATTGTGTAACGTTAACAGTTAACGGCAGTAGTTTACAAAACGTAATGTTTATGGTAAATATTATTTTCCATCACATAAGCTTTGGTAATGTTAATTCCAAGATGTACTGACGTATTAAGCAATAATAGCATTATTTTTTTTTTATATTGTGCATTATATTAAATAATTGTTTTTCTACTTTTATCCTTATATAATGTAAACAAAATTTATACAGGTGATTTCTAATATCATTTGTTTCTTAGTCTAGGAAGCATTTTGATGTAAGCAGTTGTAAATATGCAGCAGGGTCACTAAATCTGACAATACAGTGTAATACTGAAATTTGTTAGCTCCCTGTAATTCCCATAGAATTGGTTAAATGTTACATACATTTTCATAATGATGGCTAATATCCTTTGTTTTGTTTTCTAGAAAGTATTCTAAACTGATGTAAACAGTTGCAGAAATACAGAAGGGTCACCAAATCTGAGAAGGCAGTGTAAGGAGAGCCATCATCTGTAGACACCCAAGGACAGCTGATCATCCTGCAGTGACAAACCACATCTGACCATATCAACACCCAGATGTGATTGAGAACTTGAGTGTAGTATTCAGTAATTTAGTGTAGTACTTAAAGCGACTGATGACCAGGCCGGATACAGATGCTGCTTTTGTCATTTGTTCCCCCTTTGTACTCCATTTCAGTTCAAATGTTGTTTCAGTTGTTGAAGCATTTTATGTTCATACAAATATTTACATATCAATACATGTGCTGGAAATAAAAACAGTTGAAAGTGAGAGAATGCTTTTTGTTTATATACAGTACTGGTCAAAAGTTTGGACAAAGTATTTTTTTTTATGTTTTTGAAATAAGTATTTTATGTTTATTAACATGATTAATTATTTAAATGATTTCTATTATAAAAAAATATGTTGTGCAAAGCTGAATTAGCATCAGCCTTTACATTACACCAGTATTAATTTTCACATGAATGAATATATATATAAATAAAATTATAAAATTTGTGTGGGTGTGAACAGTAAATACGTGCATAAAAACCTATATGAATGCTTTATGTGTGCATTTATTAATCTGCAGATATACAGGTTTATGTAAAACACGTTAGCCAGCATTGAATTGCGACGATCTTGTTTATTTGTGATCACATGATGACTCGGAGCATTCATACCCTCCACTTGCACTGTTCCACAGCAACAAACTTGACCAAACCAACGTTGAACACATGTTGAAATGAATTCAACACGTAATAATAGCATCAAGCGCTTAGTTTTAATAGCATACATTTAGCGTTGTTTGGAACAATATGTATTGTGAAAAGTAATGTACTAATGAAAACAAATATTTAAACAGAAATACAGACTGACCACGCAATGCAAGTAAATTAATCATGAACAACCTCCGGATATCTTGAGAACAAAACATGAAGTAAGTTGCACTGCTTGCTTCAGACTGATGACATCCATTGTACGAATAAATGTTCACAATATTTCCGTTCATGTGATATGCTTTTAGCAATCTCCCGTGTACACGCACGCAGCATCGATTAGTTAATGAGCAGCTTTTTTACCTTAACTAGCTTTTTCGCTAGATTTTAAAAGAATGTGTTCGTATTGACAGATCGGAGAAATAGCGCTACCGGAAATGTTTCAGGACCGGACATGCGCAGTAACGTTCCAACGCGCTTGTTATTGTTTACATCCTTGAAATGGTCTATAGATTGTGTATTTTGTCAGGAAGCAAGTTTGATTGTTGAAATGGACTGTAAATAGACAGTAGTGGCACCTAGACTTAACTCTCCTGGCATTGTGTGTCCTATTCTAGGTTGTGTTGCAGTTGAAATGAAGATACCAACCAGTGCATTTCCTCACAAGATGGTTCTTTGCCCTCGTACTTTCAAAGAGAGGATTTCTGAGCTCTGTATTATGAGACAATGCCTGCATATGGGCAAACAGAAACCTTACGGACAGAACCGGGAACCTATCGGTGTCTACCTGTGGTGTTCATGAAGGACTGAATATTATTATTCAAGCCCCATCAGTATGGTCTACAGTTGACTTGTAGTCTACTGGTGGTAGAGTCATTTTGAGACTGAGTATTTTGTACAATGAAAAGCTAAATGCCTGCCACAGATCTTGCTTTCAATTCTCCACAAAATGCAAATGCATTTTGGTTTCACACCCCAAAAGGTTGCCTTTCTAAATAAAGTAACTTAAAACATTACACAACAACACTTCAGTGCTGAGTTGTTCCTTATTTGCTAATGCAAATGACCATAATGACAAAAACACAGAAACCCCCAGACTTTTTCATGCAATCATGTGACACATGACTCACTTGTAATACTGATTAATAGGTTTAAGCTTAGATGTCCAGGCTGCATGTGTTAAAGTGAATTAAATCAAGTTTATAGTATGAATGGGATTTTATCTTATTGTCAAATCATCCTATAAATTACAGTTGAGGTCAAAAGTTTACATACACCTTGCAGAATCTGCAAAATGTTAATTATTTTACCAAAATTAGAGGGATCATTAAAAATGCATATTTTTTTTATTTAGCTCTGACCTGAATAAGATACATTTAGAAAATGAGAAAATAAAAGCAGAATTTATAAAAATTACCCTGTTCAAAAGTTTACATACACTTGATTCTTAATACTGTGTTGTTACCTGAATGATCCACAGCTGTTTTTTGTTTAGTGGTAGTTGTTCATGAGACTTAAACTGCCCGCTGTTCTTCAGGCCCCACAAATTCTCTGGTTTTTCTGCATTTTTGTGTATTTGAAACCTTTCCAACAATGATTGTATGATTTTGAGATCCATATTTTCACACTGAGGAACTCATATATAACTATTACAGAAGGTTCAAACGCTCACTCTGTCACAATCAGGCGGGGTTGAGGAGTGAAGATGGATGAGGAAAACCGGAGTAACTGAACAAATAAAGTTTATTAAAACAAAACACTGAAACTGATACAAAAATAAACAAAACCGGGAGTAAGAAACGGGCACATGAAGCCAAACAAACAGAAGTAACATATACATTGACCGACAAACGGGGAGTGCAAACACAGACTCTTAAATACACTGAAACGGGGTGTGGTCACAAACAAGATAACGAGGGGGAAATACAAATATGGGCATGAACAAACCGAATGGAAACAAAACTAGAGGGGCAGACAAGGACTAAACCATTAGAACTGGAAACATAGGGGGAAAAACACTAGGAGAACAGAACAAGACACAATCCTGACATTACCCCCTCCCCGAAGGCGCGTCTCGCGCCTAATAACATCCATAGAGGAGGGAGGGTGGGCGCTCTGGAGACCACTAGGTAGGGACACAGGATACAGAGGTGGTCTCCAGGGCGGATCAGGGAGCTCAGGTGGCCATGGCCGGGTAAACAGTCCAGGTGGCCATGGCGGATCTGGGGGCTCAGGAAGCCATGGCCGAGTAAACAGTCCAGGTGGCCATGGCCGGGTAAACAGTCCAGGTGGCCATGGCCGGGTAAACAGTCCAGGTGGCCATGGCCGGGTAAACAGTCCAGGTGGCCATGGCCGGGTAAACAGTCCAGGTGGCCATGGCCGGGTAAACAGTCCAGGTGGCCATGGCCGGATCAACAGTCCAGGTGGCCATGGCCGGGTCAACAGTCCAGGTGGTCATGGCTGATCAGGGGAGTAGCCCCCCCCCCCAAGATTTTCTTGGGGGAATCTAGGGTATAGTCCACCCAGGAGAGCACGGAGGGGCGCGCAGGAGAGAGCTCCGGCTCTGGAGGACGCGCTGGCTCTTGAGGAGCGGGCTCTGGGCAGCGCTCTTGAGGAGCGGGCTCTGGAGGACTGGACGACCCCAGCGGAGACTCTGGAGGGCTGGGCGTCTCCAGTGGAGACTCTGGAAGAGCAGGCTCTGGGCGAGCGGTCACTGGAGGGCGCTCTGGCGGCGCAGTCACTGGAGGGCTGGGCGGAACCAGCGAAGACTCTGGGAGACTGGGCGGAACCAGCGGAGATTCTGACTTGACGGTAGCCATCTTGGGTGCAGATTCAGGCTTGGTGGCCATCTTGGCCGGGGACTCAGGAACAACGGCCATCTTGGCCAGGGATTCAGGCTTAGCAGCCATCTTGGCCAGGGACTCAGGAACAACGGCCATCTTGGCCAGGGATTCAGACTTGGCGGCCATCTTGGCCGAGAACTCAGGAACGGCGGCCATCTTGGCCAGGGATTCAGACTTGGCGGCCATCTTGGCTGGGAACTCAGGAACGGCGGCCATCTTGGCCGGGAACTCAGGAACGGCAGCCATCTTGGCCGGGAACTCAGGAACGGCAGCCATCTTGGCCAAGGATTCTGGCTTGGCGGCCATCTTGGCCAGGAACTCAGGAACAACGGCCATCTTGGCCAGGGATTCAGGCTTGGCGGCCATCTTGGCAAGGGATTCAGGCTTGGCGGCCATCTTGGCAAGGGATTCAGGCTTGGCGGCCATCTTGGCCGGGAACTCAGGAACGGCGGCCATCTTGCGTGCAGACTCCTGCGTGGCAGCCATTTTGCGTGCAGACTCTGGCGTGGCAGCTGACGGGCTTGAACGCGGAGAGGAAGCCTGAGACACTGGGCTGAGGACCATCGTGGGGCTTAGGAGGACTTGGGGACACGTGGGGGACAAGGGAGTGAGGTCGCTAGAGTGATATGCGGAGGGTTTTGGCTTTTGGTGAGATGGGGTGACTGCATGTTTCCAGATGGGAGGAGGATTACCATCCTCCACCATGACTTGGAATGGGGAATCACATAAATCAAGAACAAAATTTACAAAATCTGCTACGGGACGGTAGCAATCACTAGGAGTAATCAAATTAAACAAACTATCATCTTTGAGTCCCATCTGGAAACATGCGTTAAACATCTTGTCACTCCATCCCACCAGATGGTAAACGCACAAAAACTCCTCCACATATTCCTCCAGCGAACGCTCACCTTGATGCAAGTTCCAAAGGAGGTCCTCAGCCCGGTTCATCTTCTTGTATTGGGTCGGTCAATCTGTCACAATCAGGCGGGGTTGAGGAGTGAAGATGGATGAGGAAAACCGGAGTAACTGAACAAATAAAGTTTATTAAAACAAAACACTGAAACTGATACAAAAATAAACAAAACCGGGAGTAAGAAACGGGCACATGAAGCCAAACAAACAGAAGTAACATATACATTGACCGACAAACGGGGAGTGCAAACACAGACTCTTAAATACACTGAAACGGGGTGTGGTCACAAACAAGATAACGAGGGGGAAATACAAATATGGGCATAAACAAACCAAATGGAAACAAAACTAGAGGGGCAGACAAGGACTAAACCATTAGAACTGGAAACATAGGGGGAAAAACACTAGGAGAACAGAACAAGACACAATCCTGACAACTGATGCTTCTCAAGGAAACACAATGCATTAAGAGCCAGGGGTGTAAACCTTTGAAAAGAATAAAGAAGTGTACATTTTTGTTATTTTGTCTAAAAATTAATGCTTCATGTTTCTTTCTGGAGTATCAGTGAGTGTGCGAACCTTCTGTAATGGTTGCATTTGAGTCCTTCAGTTGTCCTCAGTGTAAAAAGACGGATTTCAAAATCATACAGTCATTGTTGGAAAAAGTTCAAATACACAAAAATGCTGAAAAACCAAAGAATTTGAGGGACCTAAAAGATTTTTCTGAAGAACAGCAGCCAGTTTAACTGTTCAGGACAAACAAGGGACTCATGAACAACTATCACTAAACGAAAAACACAGCTGTGGATCATTAAAATAACAACATTGTATTAAGAATCAAGTGTATGTAAACTTTTGAACGGGGTCATTTTTAAATTAAACTATTGTTTTCTCTTGTGGACTAGATGTAAACATATTTTATGTGAGATAGCTTATTCAGGTCAGTAGTACTAAATAAAAAATAACATGCATTTTGTATGATCCCTCTTATTTTGGTAAAATAACTAACATTTTTCAGATTCTGCAAGGTGTATGTAAACTTTTGACCTCAACTTTACATTCCCTGAAGAGCCAAGGTATTTTGGCTTATGAGAACAATTAACCCTTTATTCATTCCCCAGTGAATTCAGTGTTCATCATTGATTATTACACTTCCCAGCTCTCAAAAACACCAATGCCATGTGGTAATGCAACTACAAATCAATCAAGTACAAAATCATTTCACTTCCTGAAACCATTTTTGTCATTTAACCTTTTGCTAATGAATCTGGATTTTATATATTGGGCTTTACTGTATAAAATTCAACTGCTGTAAGACGCGTAATCTTGATTAATTGGTTAAAGCTTAGATGTCCAGCCTGCACATGTTAAAGTGAATTAAATCAAGTTTGTAGTATGAATGAGACTTTGTCTTCATTACTGTCAGATCGTTCTAATAGTTCAATTCCCTGAAGAGCCAAAGGCGATTGGTTTGAGAACAATTAACCCTTTTTTATTCATTCCCCAGTTAATTAATTGATTATTAGACTTCCCAGCTGTGTTAATGCAACAACAAAGCAATCGAGTACAAAAATCAGCTCTTCACATTATGCTTGGTGAGATATTTTATTTGAATTCATTCAAAATGTCTATGATTTAAAATAAAGTATCCTTAAGATTAACTGTGGTTGCAGTCCTAGGCTTAAACACATAAACTCAGATACAAGCACCTTGTCACATTCAGTGACAATACATTCTCCTTCAACACACTCCACATCTGGCCAATAGCACGAGTGCAATTACAGAAACCATACACAGATAATAGGATACTGCTTAAAAAATACTTTTTTTCTTTTTTTGGCATTTGCTGTTGTAGGCGTCCCAAGCCAAAACACCATGTATGAGTGACAGATGGCCTATCAAAAGTTAGATATAACTACTTTAATGTGTACATGTTTGTGTATTCATGCTGATTTCTGGCTGGAGCGTATGAATATGCTTGCTTTTAATGTTACCACTCTTGAGATCTCTTTTAATTAGGAGAAGTTAATTCAATCCTAGACGACAAACTGAGCAGCTCACGTCCTGTCACTGAAACAAAAAGAGTGTTGCAATGCAAGCAATTTATTTACATGCCAAACGCATTTTATATATTTATAATATACTGAATATTAATGCAGGGCATTGGAAAAGCCCTTGAAAGTACCTTTAATTTTGATTACTTGTGGTACCCTTAAGTATTTTGTTCTATAGAAAAGTGGAAATTCATTCAGAATATTTCTACTCTGCTGTTATATGTTAAACCCTGTAAAATACACGTTTTTTTTTTTCTTAAAAGGCACAAGTTCAGCCATAAAGAAGAAAAATCTAATTTGTTATTAAGTCCTATCTGCATTTTGGTGAGCTTGGATAATATATACGGTAACTCACAGTGAATAGCAGGTTAAAGCTAAATGCAAATGTGTAAGGTAAATACTGTGTCACTTCCTATATAAATATTTATAACTATATTCCTAAAACAAGGCCCGTATCTAAAATCATAGCTACATTTGGATTGCAATAGTGTTAGCAATGCTGAATCTTATAACCATGTTTGTCTTTTAACCTCTTGCTAATGAATCTGGATTTTATATTTTGGGCTTTACAGTATAAAATTCAACTGCTGCTATGAATGAAATCTGCAGGATTTGTTGGTTTATAAGAAAAAGTAGAGAAAAACATGATGACATCATTCATCTTTCAGTACCTGATATGTTTCAATGTACAAATTTACATACTGTGTGGACTTTAAACTCACATCCTGCTTGTCATCATGTGTCGTCATGCTGATGTAAAGAGATCTGTTTTGGGCAGACTGACTACATTTGATAATAGAGGAAAAGTGTGTTACATATAGACACACAAGAGCTGCAGAATAGTTTTTGAAGCATAGTCTTAACCAAGCCCTATAAATACTGTAACCCAAATGATGAGCTCTTTTGCCCATTTCTTGGTAGCAGAGTTGCTAAAATCTTACTAAGACAAACATGTTTAATCTACAGTGTGTGATGTGTCTAAACTGGGGCAAGGCTTTCATGGACAACCTAAACATACTATGAAGGTCTTGTTTTAAAAGGAATGTTCCAGGTTTTCGAAAAAAAACCAGTTTGTTTTTGCAGTTTGTAACGTAGCTATCATTCAATGTAAACAGTCTGCAAGTTCTTAAGCAAAGGAACACTCCACTTTTTTGGAAATAGGCTCATTTTCCAACTCCCCCCGAGTTAATAAGTTGATTTTTACAGTTTTGAAATCCATTCAGCCGTTCTCCTGTTCTGGCGATATCACTTTTAGCATAGCTTAGCATAGATCATTGAATTCTATTAGACCAATAGCATCGCGTTCAAAAATGACCAATGAGTTTCCATATTTGTTGTATTTAAAACTTGACTCTTCTGTAGTTATATCGTGTACTAAAACCGGTGGAAATGCAAAGCTGCGAGTTTCTAGGCTGATAAGATTAGGAACTACACTCCCATTCCGGCGTAATAGTCAAGGAAGTTTGCTGCCGTAATATGGCCGAAGCAGGCGGAGTATTATCAGAAATGAGTTCCCAGCTAGTTTAGCATTTGCACATGTGCTGCGTGGTATTACTGCTCCTGCTTCGGCCATATTACGGCAGCAAACTTCCTTGACTATTAAGCCGGAATGGCAGTGTAGTTCCTAATCTTATCAGCCTAGAAAATTGAAGCTTTGCATTTCCATCGGTCTTAGTACACGATATAACTACAGAAGAGTCAAGTTTTAAACAGGAGAAATATGGAAACTCGTTGGTCATTTTTGAACGCGATGCTATTGGTCTAATAGGATTCAATGATCTATGCTAAGCTATGCTAAAAGTGATATCGCCAGAACAGGAGAACGGCTGAATGGATTTCAAAACGGTAAAACCCAATTTATTAACTCGGGGGGGAGTTGGAGAATGAGCCTACTTCCAAAAAAAGTGGAGTGTTCCTTTAAGCAAAAAAGTGAATGATAAATAAAGATATTGTTTCTCAAAAGAAAGAGTTGACTCTGAAACGCTTTAACACTTCACTAGGCAACACGTTTGCATAATCCCCACCTGCCTGTGAAATACGAACAGTCTGACCTGCCCACAAACACTTCCGCTAGTTAGTGTGTTTACATCATGTCAAAAAGACACTGTTTGTTTTGTTTTAAATGCCGAAAGATGATAGTGTAAAGAATCAGTTGTTTTCGTTTCCAACACGCATTGTATACAGAAAGACCAATCACAACAGGCTTGGCCAGCTGGCCAATCAGAGCAGAGTAGGCTTATAGAAGGGAGGGGTTTACAGGCCTTAAGCTCAAAATGGCTTCAAACGAATTGTTTCAAAATCACTGCAAAATGATTCTAATATTAAATTAATATATTCAAATAAAATTACAATGTTTTCTGACCTTAGATGCATTTAAATGTGTTGTAGGGGACCGCAACACAATATTAGAATTAAAATACCATATGACCTGTTTTTTAAGCTCTATGAAGTAATTATAAAACAACTTTTACTTTTTCTACTATTATAGGCAAATAGGTTGCTTGCACATGACGTCATTGCTGTGACGCGAAATGCAGCTGGAGGGCAGGAAGTGATTTTTCTCCATAGGAATCACTAACAGAAACTTAAACGGGTCATTGGATGCCCATTTTCCACAAGTTAATATGATTCTTTAGGGTCTTAACGAAAAGTCTCTAATATACTTTGGTTAAAATTTTTTGCAATAGTAGTGTAAAAAAACACAATTTTACCTTGTCAAAATCAGCTCTGCAAAATTTTACGCATGGGCCCTTTAAATGCAAATGAGCTCTGCTCACCCCGCCCCTCTCCGCTGAGGGATTAGGAGCTGTAATGTTTACTTTAGCTGCATTTAGCCGCATTTAGCTGCATTTAGCCGCATTTAGCTGCGTTTATCGACGATGCATAAAAAACCCTTATACTCATTTCTGCTGTGGGTGAAGCTGCATCACGAATGATTCACACGAACATAGACACATATGTAGATCGGGATCGGTGCTTTCCTTTTAAAAACGAAAGTAACGTTGTCCTCTGCCTCTTCAGCGGCTCAGATGTCGGGAGTAAATGAGGACTGCTATGTTCATTATTACATCCAACAACAGAACACCTCAATCGCTCAATTAGAGTCTTCCTCTGCACCTGAGTCGGCACAATGGCGATCGTATTCGGACTGTTTCAGCTCTGTGAGGGAGGGTCTAAGGTAAGACGCTCATGTCAATCTGTGTTTCGTTACACCGACAAGAAGCTGAGAATGACCTGATTTTAAAAAGGGGATATTACTTTTAAAGATTTTATCATTGTAGGGTGGTTGTGTACTGTATACAAACTGCCAACACACTTTAATGTTCAAACAACATGTAAAAGTTAGTTTTGCATCCGATGACCCCTTTAAAATGCCTATGTTTTGCATTGTTTATGGATGCTTAAATTGGTCAAACTGAGAAACCACAAGGAGATTTTATCATGTATGAAAAATTTGCTGTTCATAAGGGGGGAATGACTGAAAAGCATAGGAAAAAGTGGCTTGTAAACCTCCGTCTGCGGTCAGGAGGAGAGTCGGATAATGCTTGTGTGTGCAAATAGTTAAGAAAAGCTAATAATATGTTAAGATATTAACAAATAAATATATAAATAGATACAGGGTGAGAGTGAGAATTCACTCAATGCTAAACGCCACACGTAGACAATGTAAGATATTGTATTTGTAGTTTCGAAATTAAAGTGAGTGACAGCTTTTTAATGACTATATGGAAGCACTATTAGCTTACTTTCTTCGCTATAATCAGTTCGGAATTTGAATAAAAGTTTCACTTTACGTGCCCGACTGAAAAAGCAGAACGGATGAGATGGAGGAAAGTCTGTACTGAACTGGTTTAGACACTATTACAAGAGAAAGGTATAAACAGTAAATCTTATACAGAGGATTTTTTCAATCAAATTGAAACAGTTGCCTGACATAGAGGCAATGAATATAAGCTAAGTAACTAAGCCTGATTGCAAACAAACTATTTTGAAAGTGATTCCCACATTTATATGAAGGATGCAGGATACATGTCACTTCCGAAACTACTGCTGTACAGGGTTTTTGGCTATTGGTCCTGTTAGCAGCGAGCAAATATTGCTTCCATAGTCAGTAAAAAGCTGTCACTCACTTCAATCTATGGCAATCTCACAAGGTTCCATTGTAATCATCGCAAATATATCTTATTTACATCGTGTCTATGTGTGGCATTTAGCGAAGTCTCACCCTGTATCTATTTATATATTTCTTTATATCTTAATATTATTATATCTTTTATTAACCATTTGCACACACAAGCATTATCCGATTCTCCTCCTGACCGGTTTACAAGCCACTTTTCCCTGCGTTTTTCAGTAAATTTCTTGCATTTTCCTCCTTATGAACAGCAAATATTCATACACAATACGAAATGAAATTTCTAGGTTTTACCCATTTCCATAAACACCTCAAAACATAGGCAATTTGAGTTCCTATTGAGAAAAATCTAATTCCTGCCCTCCAGCTGCATTTTGCGTGTCATCAGAATCACGTGATTGCAAACAACCTATTAAAGGGATAGTTCATTACTTACCCTAATGTCATTCCAAACCCGTAAGACCTTTGTTCATCTTTGGAACACAAATTAAGATATTTTTGATGAAATCCAAGAGCTGTCTGACCCTGCATAGACAGCAACACAACTGACACGTTCAGTGCCCAGAAAGATAGTAACGACATCATTAAAATAGTCCATGTGATATCTGTGGTTCAACCTTAATTATATGAAGCTATGAGAATACTTCTTGTGAGGATTTCATCAGAAATATCTTAATTTGTGTTCCGAAGATGAACGAAGGTCTTACAGGTTTGGAACGACATGAGGGTGAGTAATTAATGACACAATTTTCATTTTTGAGTGAACTATCCCTTTAACTTATCTTCAGTAACTATAAAAATATACAATACTGTATATTTAGTCTTGTAGCTGGAGTTTGCTTGATGTAAGTAGTGTACAACTGTTATGTCAATTACAGGTATCCATGACCATATCGTTAAAAAATTTACCAGGTTCACCAACATGTGATTAATCTATGTGATATTATTATTTCCATTGCCTAGCTCATGTACTTTCATTGTACTGTAACCACAATTAAATACCACAAATACCGAAGAGAATTAGGCCGACACTTCAAAGACGTTTACTAATCTTTCTAATCTTTTGTCCGGGGTCATATTGACCTCAAACAGAAACATTTTACTATACTGAATAACCATTGGTTTTCTAAAAAACCTAAATGCTTGCTTTGTTGTAAAACAAAAGGATGAAGCTTTAGCAAATTCTACAGGGTATAAAAGAACCAGATAAAAGTAGTTTGTAATTTTTTTTTTAAATTACAATTATATTAAAAAACCTGGGGGATGAGTTAAAATTATTTTCTGTGGAAATGCAAATGTGACCCTGGAACACAAAACCAGTCATAAGGGTCAACAGAGATTTATACATCATCTGAAAGCAGAATACATAAGCTTTCTATTGACATTATTTGGTAGGGATACAACTATTTGAAAATCTGGAATCTGAGGGTGCAAAAAAAAATCAAAATATTGAGAAAATTGCCTTTAAAGTTGTCCAAATGAAGTTCTTAGCAATGCATATTACCAATCAAAAATTACGTTTTAATAATTAAATCTGTGTGGAACATGATCTTTACTTAATATCCTAATGATTTTTGGCATTTTGACCAATACAATGTATTGTTGGCCACTCCTAAAAAAACCCCCGCACTACTTAAGACTGGTTTTGTGGTCCAGGGTCACAATTGTTGTCAGTTAAGCTTGTAATAAACCAGGAACATCTCTTTAAGACCTTCATTCCTTCATATATGCAAAATGGATGATGAAAACAACTTCCAAATGCTAAGAAAAGATTTACAGCTGCAGGTCAATCGTCTCCTAGAAAAGCCTTTTTTCCTCCCCATTGTGAAGTTGTATTTTCTGCAGTCAGTGAAACTGATCCTACAGAGGCAAAGTGCAAAAATCCAATGAAAGTTTGAAACTAATATTTACGACATAATCTACATTTAAACAGCTTTAAAAGTTGGGTAGTTGTTTTAGCTTATTTTTTCTTATTTAAAAATTATAACATAGATTTATATGATATATTCTTTATAGTTGAATAATTTACAGAGAAGTGCTACCTACAGAACGCACCTCTTCCTCCTGTCTGACTGACAGTCAAAACCACAAGGAGGGTAAGAGAGCCTGACCTGATGTGTGAATGGCTGGGCTGAGTCAGTGCTGCTCCCTAGTGGACATAATACAGCCAGTATACTAAGTTGAAGAAGGTGTAGGTGATGGGAAAGATGACACGTGACCACTTGTCGATGGCATTTACGTCTGTCAGGTCTGGAATCTTCACCTTTAGCTGAGCGGCTCGCCTCCTAAGACGACTCTTTTTCCGTGCCATTGGCCTCTCGACAGAGGCGGTGGGCCGGCTGTAGAGGTCCCGACCTGTAAGGGGTTTACGGTATTGGATGCTGGCACTATCATAAGAGAACATGGTGTTCCTCGGGTCCCCAAGAGCACCTAACATCTCTGCTCCACTAAGACGCAGGTCAAGGTTTGTCAGGGGAATGTTTCCATGGACATCAACCTTTAACGGAAAAATATATATATAACAAAATATCAGCAAAGAAAAGTAGGAGATAAGGTTTAGTAATTCTTCTCACAAAAAAGGTTTATACGAGAATCTAAAGAATCTAAAATGAATTTAGGGATGCATATAGTAGATATTTAAAGGGTTAGTTAGCCCCAAAATTAAAATTCTATTATTAATTACTCACCCTTATGTTGTTCGAAACCCTTAAGACCTTTGTTCATCTTCTGAACATAAATTTTGATATTTTTGATGAAATCTAACAGCTTTCTGACCCTGAATAGACAGCAATTCAACCGACACGTTCAAGGCCCAAAAAGGAATAAGGACATTGTTAAAATAGTCCATGAGACATCACTGGTTCAACCTTAATTTTATGAAGCTATGAGAATACTTTTTGTGTGCAAAGAAAACAAAAATAACGACTTTATTCAACAATCACATTTCACATGAACTATTTTAACAATGTCCTTACTACCTTTCTGGGCCTTGAACATGTCAGTAGTGTTGCTGTCTATGCAGGGTCAGACAGCTCTTGAATTTCATGAAAAATATCTTAATTTGTGGAAGGTGAATAAATAAAGACAGAATTTTAATTTTTGGGTCAACTATCCTTTTAGATGACGGCACAAATTATTACAAAGAAATATTTGAGAAGTAAATGTAGAACAGGTCAAAAACCCACCTGAACTTTGTTACTCTCCAACCGACTCTTCTCATTGTTGCTTTTTGCAGCTTTTTCTGCCACTTTCTTCTGCAAGTGTGGACCACGACCGAAGAATATGTAGTTGACGAATGCATACTCGAGTAAGGCCAGGAACACAAAGACAAAGCAGCCCATCAGATAGATGTCTATGGCCTTTACATAAGGGATCTTGGGTAAAGTCTCCCTAAGATGAGTGTTGATTGTGGTCATAGTCAGAACAGTGGTGATTCCTAAAGAGAGTCAATATTACAATGTTTGAAAAAGCTCATTTAGAAACTGGTTGACATGATAAGTAAATTAAAAAAGAACCCTGGTTATGAAGACTTGTATGGCTTAATATAACACAAATGATGTCTCTTACTGAAATATGTAGTAGAAAACCCATGAAAGATTTACGTTATTTTAAAAAATCCAGTTTTATATATATTTTGGACTATGGAGGGGCATCATTATTTTGATGACATCAAATGGTTGCACTCTGTGAGCTACTGGCACTACCTGTTGCTATTTTTACCGCAACACAACTCGGAAATCAAAATACTGATACAATGACCACAGATACTTAAAGAGCTTATAGGTGGCGATTCATATGAGCGTAGGCTTAAACCAAATGCCGTACCATCAATTTTTCCCTACAAGGCGGTTAAACGCACGGGTAAAAAAGTGATATCCGTGCTGAGAAACTCCTTCAGTGTCTCCAGCATTATGACAAGCATTGGCATGTTTACATCCTGCCAGGATGGCATCTTGTGTTTCTTGTCTCTACCATTTGTTAGCTGTTTTAGTGGCTGTGGTCTACTAATGTGGCATTGTATCAGTATTTTATTTTCCGAGTTGTGTATTCTCAGTTGTGTTGAGAATACACCAGCAACAGGCAGTGCCAATAGCTCATCGAAGGCAACATTTGACGTCATCGAAATAATGGCGCCCCCAATAGTCCAAAATATATATAAAATGATGTAGATTTTTTAAATAATGTAAATCTTTCATGGGTTTTCTACTACATATTTCAGTGAGACATCATTTACGTTCTATTAAGCCATACTAGTCTTAATATCTGGGGTTCCTTTTAAGAAGTATTGGAATAGTGAGGTGAAAAAAAATGCAATGAATGTGTGTGTCTTCAGATGGTGTGAAGCACTAAGTGACCTCACACAAACACACACACACACACACACACACACACACACACACACACACACACACACACACACACACACACACCTAGCGCAACTCTTGCAGCAGAAGCATCATAGTTGATCCAGAAAGAGACCCAGGACAGTATGGTGATCAATGTTGAAGGCATGTAGGTCTGCAGGATGAAATATCCAATGTTTCTCTTCAGTTTAAAACTGAGAGACAGACGAGGATATGACCCTGAAAGTGAGAAATGAAAGTACTGTCAGTGTGTTTACAAAAACACATTCACACGGGAAACCTTACAGTAAACTAGCATTTAAAAGTATAGGGTCAGTAAGACATCTTAATGTTTTTGAAATCAAAGGTTTTTAAATCAAAAATACAGTAAAACAGTAAATATTGTGAAATATTATTACTATTACGGTTTACTATTGGAATATATTTTAAAATGTAATTTATTCTTGTGTTGGGAAAGATTTTTAGCAGCCATTACTTGAGTATTCAAAGTCAGAAATCATAATTTATCAGAAATCATTCTAATATGCTGACTACTGAGTCTTTAATATTTTTGTGGAATAATATTTTTTGATGCTTAATAATTTTATGGAAACAACAATATATACAGTATACATACATATATATATATATATATATATATATATAGAAAGTATTATAGGATTAGTGTACTCCAAAATGATAATTTCCTGATAATTTACTCTCCCCCATGTCATTGAAGATCTTTTTTTCTTCAGTCGAAAAGAAATTAAGGTTTTTGAGGAAAACATTCCAGGTTTTGTCTCTGTGTAGTGGACTTCAATTGGAGCCAACAGGTTTAAGGTCCAAATTGCAGTTTTAATGCAGCTTTAAAGGGCTTTACATGATCCCAGCTGAGTAATAATCGCCCATTTTTAGTTTTTATGTACTAACATTGGAAAGGTAACGCATGACAGACAGAGGTACCAACCCAGTGTTTACAAAGCAAACTTGCACAAATAAAGTCAAAGCCCTTTACAAAAAAAAAAGGTAAAAACGGTGTCGGATGATTTTTGAAGTCGAAGGAGAAAAAGAGATTTTTCGCCCTACCCTACCTTTCTGAACCGAAATGCACAGACAAAGAACTAATCACATGTGACCTTTCCAACGTGATTACGCAATGCGTGAAGTTATAGACCACATCGCAGAGCTAGTGCAAGATAAGAATTTGTGATTACCGCTAAAAAGATGGGTCTCAGTCCACTTCCAAATGAACTCTGGTGGGGTTCGAATGAAGTATGAGCGCAACACGGACCGACTAATTCCAAACAAACCGAAAACAGCAAGTAATGACAAGATTAAGAGAGTTTAAAAAGTATATAAATTTACTTTTTTTTTTTGGAAAATGACAGATCATTTCGCTAGATGAGACCCTTATTCCTCAGCTGGGATTGTGTAGAGCCCTTTGAATTTCCACCTTCAACCCACTGATCCCCATAGAAGTCAACTATATGGAGAAAAATCTGGAATGTTTTCCTCAAAATCCTTAATTTCTTTTCGACTGAAGAAAGAAAGACATGAACATCTTGGATGACATGGGGGTGAGTAAAATTTAATTTAAATTTTAATTTAGGAGTGAACTAATCCTTAATTAAAAAAAAAAAAATCTTACTGATTTACTAACAGTAGTGCATACAGTACACATTGTGGTTGATTGGTTGTTTAACACTTAAAAAAACAAGCTGCAAATTGGACCAGAATCTATGTAGCAGCTTAACTGCATCATTTCTTTAATAACAGAATTACAACACACATAATTTCTCTGTGCTTATAAATAAAAAAACACTTTGAATCATTCATTTTTTAACTGAGGTGAACTAAAGGTAATCTTGGCATACAGTATTTCTGAAGGACAGAGGAGGGCTGACTCATCTCAAAATAAAGTCTTTTCATCTCATGAACATGCAGGGAGCGCACTGTACCTGTGGCAAACACCGCTTTCTTAGACAGTGTTTTATAATCAATAATAGAGAATTGCGGCAGCTCAATATTGTCCACCCCCGTCACCGAACTTCCTCCCTGCCAGTAGAACTCAATGTCATCTGTGGTGTAGCCATCTGAGAGACCAAAGAGGGACAGAAACATTCAGAAATACAAATAAAGTCACAAAACAGCACGCTGGCTCAAAGGGAAAGCTGCCTCCCTCACATTCCCACAGTCTGTAAATCAGCATGTGACTGCAGTGAGAACACTTCTGTGAGAGGTCTGGTCCAGGTCTAACTGACAAGATTGTCCCTGCAGACTCTCTGCGCTTATCTCCTGGAGAGCACAGTACTGCAGAACATTAAAGCTTAATTAGAGGATGAAGTCTTGTGATAGTTGATTCTCCCTGTTCTTCATTAAGTTCAATCAAAAGAAACATCAGCCTAGAGTCCTGCGTGACTAAAGCACAGCGATAATCCTCATGAAGGTCTGAATTTTTCTGTCATTTTAAAAGAAAAGTGCATCCAAAAATGCACTCATGTTGTTCCAAACCTGTAAGACCTTCGTTCATCTTCAGAACACAAATTAAGATATTTTTGATGAAATCCAAAAGCTTGCTGACCCTGGATAGACAGCAATGCAACTGACACGTTCAAGGCCCAGAAAGTTAGTAAGGACACAGATAAAATAGTCCATGTGACATCAGTGGTTCAACCTTATTTTTATGAAACTATGAGAACACTTTTTGTGCGCAAAGAGAACAAAAATTATGACTTTATTCAAAAATAGAATTAAGTTGAATTAAGTCTTTATTTTTTTGTTTTCTTCGCACACAAAAAGTATTCAGAAGATGAATGAAGGTCTTACGCAGTGTTGATTTTGACAGGCATTTTTGATTAAGTCTTTAGTCACATTTTAGTCATTTGAGTCTTTCATAGTTTTAGTCAACGAAAAGTCATTGCATTTTTGTCATTACTTTTAGTCAAACTGCAGTTACCAACATTTATTTTAGTGACTATTTGATAGTCTCCAAACAAAAATAGTCATTATTTCTTCTCTATTTACACCAAATCAATTAAGTTTATGAGAAATCTGAATCAAGGATTGAATTTGGAAAAACTGGAATAAATTATAACAATTTTCATTTCTGGGTAGAGATACAAATTAAAAAATTTTCAGATACAGTAGGTACTTTTTGTTGGTTAACATTAATGACACAGATAGGTATTTAATTAGAAATGCTGTCCCTTTAAGACAGAAGGCATGCATGTAATACTGACAGTTTTTTTTACCCTGTTTACATTGATTTAAGCCATATCTGACTGTATTTACATGAGATACTCAAAACGATCGTCATTTGGACTACTGTGTGTGTATTTGAGCACTGAGAACTGATCACACACTGTATGAAAACTGAAGAAGTGGAGCGTGTGCAAGAGAGAGCACTTCTATCAGCGCGATTCCGCCTATCTAGCCTTCACTAACTTTTAGTTAATCGACAATGAATTGGCCATGGTTTCAGATCACTAGTTCACATTTTTGTAGCCTATCCATCCACTGCAGCTGTCATACTGAGACTAGATATACAAATGCCATTTATGATCCAATGACAGGGACGCACATTGAAAGACAAAGCAGTTAACCTATCCTATATAGAATGTATTTTGAATATCCAGTAGTCCTCAAATAACATTCTAATCCTGTCTCGTCTTGTTAATGAAGACGCTGCATACAATATTTTTCATTGTCGTCTTTGTTGTTGAAATTAACACTGGTCTTACAGGTTTGGAACGACATGAGGGTGAGTAATTAATGATAGAATTTTTATTTTTGGATGAACTATGCCTTTAAGGACACCCTACTTGTGTAAAGTATTTTTGCCTACATTACATACAGTGAGTCTGATGTGCATGTGGTGAAGGTGACATGGTTTATGTCTACCGTGTGAAAGTGACATGGTTTATGTCTGCTGTGATGTTGGTGTTGTGGTTTCTCCTTCATGCTGTGATATGCATCTCTGAGCTCTGACATGACAGCAGCCTCACAGGGCTACAGCTGTCTGCCCAACAGAGCAGACACCCAATTACAAACACTGTCTGTCACACCGAGAGAGACAAAGTGCAAAAGAGATGGAGCAGAGGAGATGAAAGAGAGCAAAAAGAAAGAGTGACAGAGTTAGACAGTCGCAGAGACTAAGAAAGATGAAACAGAGAGATTAGTCAGCACAGCCAGATTCTCTGCAGGTGTTTTTCACGATAAATGAGATGATGCATAAATGCATTATGATTACACAACTGATTGCACCAGTATTTTTGCTGCATTGCCGTGCAACTGTTGCTTGCAACTGCATGCAATAAAGACATTTCAGCATCTTTATGTAACACTGTCAGTGAAAACTTGACTTAGAGTGGTGTGTTGTATAGAAACAAAGTTTCTATCTATTCATTCTCTCTATATATACACAGTATGTTTTGTGCTACTAATAATAAAAAAAAATGTAAAAAAATAAAACAATCATGTCCCTTGGCTCATATATAAATTACTATAGGCATTTTTTTAAATTAGCATTCACATAGAACATGCTCTTGTTTTAAAAACAGTAAGTTGAAACACAAGTCACAGGAGAGTGCAAGCGGTCAAGACGTGCATGTCTTAAAAATGCACAAGACGCTGAAAAAGATGTGATGCAAAAGCTATGTACATAATTTAAAAAAAGGCAGGCAGAATACATCAACATGTCCTGTGTGAATGGCCCCTAAGTCTGCCCTGCAGTGCGTTTCCCAAACAACGGCATAATTCGCTGCTTAACCACCATAGTAGGATGCATCTTTGGAAAAATTACCTAGTCATGACTGTTGCACATACTGGAGCAATAACTTCTGCGAATGTATGTGTTTGAGACCTAATTAATGTCATATTATTGCTGTACAATAGAGATCAAAATTAGAGAACAATCTTTAAATACTTGGTATTTTTCTGAAATATTGTTAATCTTCATCACTCAAAATTTGAATGAATATTAGCTGTAGGTATACCACTGTTCTGCTAACATATTTGACAAAATAACTTGATTTTTAAATTTTTATTTTTTTTGTGGAAAACACAGTGTTCAAAAATAAAGAACAGTAACCACTGTAGCAAAAAAGAAGATTACAACTAAGGTTCACACTTGTCATATGTTTGGTTCGATTAAAATGAACTCTGGTGCAATTGCTCTGTAAAGGCCGGGACACACCAACCCGACGCCAACCAACTAGCGCCGACCGTCTTGTCGCCTCTAGTCGGCTGCGTCTGCGGGCATCTGGGCAATTAAACTGAGCACGAACACACCGAACTGACGAAAGCCGACTGCAAACTAGAAGGTGCTTTCTGCGCATGCGTGAGGAGATATACCGTGGCGTACCTGCAGATGGCAGTAGTCTGTATTTTCATTCCAAGAAAAGAGAATCCCGGAAGAACCGCCGCACGGTTTGCATAGCGTTTTCCGTTATGTCGTACTGCACTGGCCTGTCTTGGATCAAATTGATCAACTCGCCTTCAATAGCTTCGTTCCACACAACCATAGTTGGTTTCGAATTGCGAAATGATGACAGCGAGCCGATTCCCTCTTGACTCTTTTCTTTGCTTGTTACGTCACTTCACGTTCAAGTCCTCCATGCGCTCTGATTCGGTGTCTGAACAGCCAATCAGAGCGCTCTCTTTCCCAGACGGCCCCGACAAGCCCGACGCCGATTCAACATGTCGAATCGGGCAAACTTTGGCCGACGCGAGCCCGACAAAACCAGACTCGAGCCGACGTGCGGAACACACCGAACTGGCGCGCTTCACCGACGCCCACCAACTGCCTGACGAGGCCAGACGGCCGATCGTCGGCTTAGTGTGTCCCGGCCTTAAGTGCGGTTCATTTGAGTAAGTGTGAACGCTACCATCCGAACACTGGTGCGCACCAAACAAGCGGACCGAGACTGCTAAAAAGATAGTTCTCGGTCTGCTTCCAAATGAACTCTGCTGTGGTTCGAATGAAGTTTGAATGCAACACGGACCAAGTACTTCTAAACAAACCAAAAACAGAAAGTAATGACAAGATGCGATGCTATGCGACATGATTTCACGAAGGGAACAAGCGGTATATCCAAAACAAAATGAGCAGAGGGCAAACATGGAGCAACGAGAAGGTAAAGTGTCTTTTATGAGTTCTTTGTGAGTTCGCAGGTGGTAAAAATATAATAATATACATGCAACAAAGAGCGCGCTTAGTCCAGCAGACGGCATTAAATGTATTCGACTTAAAGCAGAGCTGAGCAGACCGATCCGTGAATGGGTACTTTGATGCCATACACCCTCTGCGCGGCTTCAAGTCGAATACACCTTTTCATTTTTATTGGAGTGTCTGATGAGTTCCTCCATGAAATATATGCCATTGAACGCTACCAATTCCAGGGTGAACGCTAAGCAGACCAGTAGCAAATGTATAATTTTTCCCTTTTAGTCCAGACCAAATGAAGCAAACGAACTGAACTACAAGTGTGAACACACCCTAAAATTTTCAAGGGTTACAGTTGTCAGAAATTAGTAGAAAGTGTAGAGGCCCTTGCTTTAAATGACTTCAGCACATCTGTGGCCAGAGGACATCACTAGTTTCTCACACTGGTGTGATCTTGGTCCATTTTTTTCTACTCTTCTTCCATATAACTGTTCGATAACTGTTGTGAGTTTTAGAACATTTCAGTGTTCTTAGCTTCAAGGACTGCTTTACCCATTTTGCAGTGTGACGGAGGCATTGTCTTGCAAGAAAATTGCAGGCTGATTGGGAGATGCTTGCAGGGCAGGACCTGCATGTTGCTGAAGGAGGTTCTGATAAACATTTGCATTCACACTGACAAGTATCTGTATAAGCAGCCCAACTCCTGCTGCAGAAAAAATCCCTCAAACTATGACACTTCCTCCTCCACCTTTCACTGACTTCTTTACGCACTTGGGCTTCAGTTTTTCCTTAGTTTGACATTGAACGAAATGTTTCCCATTGGACCCAAATAAATTAAACTTGCTCTCATCACTAAAGTGAACTTTGGACAAGTTCTTCTCTTTTCACACAACATGCTCCTCAGCAAAGGTGAGCTTAGCCTTTTGATTCTTTCGGCTGATGACAGTGTTGCTAACTTCTTTCAATGGAAAGTAGCTAAACCCCACTTAAAAGGTCGCTAAATGTTGCTAGATGACATTATACGTCATAATTAGCATATTCATGGTCACTGTCAGTTGTCTTGCCCCTCTGTGCTGCACAAAAAATATTAATACAAAGTTTTCATTTATATATTTTACTGTTTCTGATGTCAGACAACAGGATGAATATGAAATAGTGACTGAAACACGGCCCATTGAGAATACATTACCAGCTCTCGAAGATATTAATCTGCACTGAAATCCTGATTCATAATCACAACATTGTATAATGAAATCAAATACACATACGATTAAGACAGTGGTTGTGCTGTGATTGCAGCTATACCTGCATGTAAAATAGAGGTAGAAGCAACAGAATATCTTCTTATTTCAACTGAAAGTGATGCTCCTCTCTATCGCACACTGAACAGAGCAGACGCAGAGAGAGAGAGAGAGAGAGAGAGAGAGGTGTCTGCGTCGGGAAAGCAAGACCTCACGAGTCTCACAAACTAAATAAAGTTTGCCCAAGAACTCGCTCGATTTGTCGCTAGACGCTTTTTTGGACAAAAGTCGCTAAGGGGGTCTGAAAAGTCCCTAAATCTAGTGACAAATTGCTAAGTTGACAACACTGGCTGATGACAGGTCTGGCCTCTGCAGAGTGCACTTTTAGCTCGATTTCTCTTAAACATTCCGAGGCAAATCCTTAATTTGTTCAGCAATGAACTGGCAAGCAATTCCAGCTGTAGTGTTGAACCGATTCCTCATTGAGAGTCTCTGCATTATCCGGTCTTCTTGTGCATTTGTCGTATGTGGATGACCAGCCTTTTTGGGGACTTTGGGAAATTAGTGTCATTGTAAACCTGCAATGTTTGAAATTTCACAGATTTGGACTGACCAACTTCTCTTGCAGTGGCTGAAAAGGTCATTCCTTTGGCCTTCATCTGGACAACCTCCTGTCACAGGGAGCAGCCCGTCATCTTGCAATCTCAGTGAAAATTGGAGAAATGCAGCTAGTTAAATAGGGTTTGTCATATACTGTAATTAAAGAAATTAACACAAGGTGCCAGATTAACACTAATAACTTGGAGGTATCTGTAAGTGTTCTCTAATTTTGATCAAGGGTCTTTTTCAATTAAATTCTCTTTTATGTTTTTATACTGTGCTTTAGAATACAATTAATTTATGAAATATGCTTAAAAAACTGCCTTTCTACTCCTGTTAGGATCATTTCAAATAGGATTTCAGTGACCTTAAAATTCAGGAATTGTAAGTTGTTCTCACTGTCACACTGCAATTTTGATCTAGACTGTGAATAACGAACGTCACCTGAGGACTACTTTGCTATTTTTGTTCTCTGCAGTTTTGCTTTATTTCCAGATGTTTGATACAGTCACAGGTTCCTCTTACATCATACTGAGGGTTCCCTCGGGTTAGTAGAACATATTTGCTCATGTACACTTTTCAAAAACAAAGCTTTCATTCTCTTGACAAACTAAAAATTTCAAATGAAATTTGTGTATATGAAAGATATAGATTGTACAGCATGTTAGCTTGCTTATTTTACTCAAGAGAATGATCTACATCCACATCGTACTAACTAGAAACTGCTTCTAATCACAGGTCACAGAGCTGTAGTTCCAACCACACAACTTCGGGACTGTTTGTGAATGTTCCTTCCTTCCTACAATAACTGTGATTACACAATCAGGCCAACTGAGCTATTCATGCTTGTTAAAAGTTAAACCCCAAACAGTACTTACAACTTTCAATCTCCAGCGTGCAGTTCTGCTCATCCAGAGGGTATCTGCGCAAATCCATCATACATGCAGCTGTGGTAGTTATCCTACAGATATGAGGTGAAAAACAATACAAAATGATGCTATTACAATCAAGCAATTGCCTAGTGGATCTACAGACACTAACAGTTTGAGTCTGACTGCTCAAACATACGTCTACTATTCTAGAAAGCGTGAACTCTGTGCAGATGTCAGAGGAGGCAAGTGAAACATTTAAGCTGTACATTTCAGAGCAGATGGTGTTACAGCCACCTGCTTCCACCTGTAATGAGATTTATATTCAAAGCAGGAAGGCTTTGCAGAACTTTAATTCATGCTGAACTAATATTGATTTGACAAGCACGTGTACTTCTTCATATGACAAAATAACAAATGTAATCATCTCCCAATCAATCCACTTTAAGAGAAATAGATGCAAGTAATTAGCTGATAATACACTAATATTTGCTTACTGTTCATTCACATGACATTGAAATGTTCTTTCACAAGCTGCTGGATAAACATCACTGCATAAACACTGCGTTCCTTATACCTCTCTCATGTTTCATCCCTCTTTATTCCTCTCCTGTGTAATTGCCTTAACGCCGTCTCAGTCATGTCTGCAGCCCCTCTTTGAAATGCCTCTGGCTGGATCTTAATTACGCTGAGCTTTAATTAACACGGAAACACACACGCGGTGGCCTTTCAGTGCGTGACTGCTGCATTTTTTGACAACTTATGATGGAATTTCTTCTTCGTTCTGCAGTCCCGGATGAATTTTGGTATAAAAGCACTTTTTCCTGACAAACACACTATGAAATACACATGCTTCAACACACTTTATTTTTACCATATACTTATTTATACTGTACTGTTTTACTGAGTGGCAAGGAGGTGGTTATAGAATCAGTTATCACATATATTTATAGACACGCGCTCATAGGTGCACACTGCTATAGAGCAGCACATGTCCATACCTCTCAGGCATAGTACATTAGATATAAATTATACAGTATTGAGCAAGATGGAGGAGAGAGGGAATATCGGACAGATAAAATCTGCACATCTAACTCTCCACTATGTAGGGAGAGAAAGGTACAAAAGATTTCTTTTTTCTCAAGAGATCTTTTTATTCATCAAAGAATCTTGAAAGATATTATGGTTTCCACATAAATATTAACCAGCACAACTATTTTAAACGTTGATAACTACAACGGCACTTTAGTGCCACGTTAAAAAATAAAACAAATCTAATATTATAAGATACAAATATTTAGAGAATAAAGTCGAAATTACGAGAATAAAGTCGAAAATACGAGAATAAAGTCAAAATATTTTTACAGTAATATCAAAATTATGAGAATAAAGTCGAAATGTTTCGAGAATAAAGTTGAAATGTTTTGAGAATAAAGTCGAAGTGTTTCGAGAATAAAGTTGAAATGTTTCGAGAATAAAGTCGAAGTGTTTCGAGAATAAAGTCGAAATGTTTCGAGAATAAAGTCGAAGTGTTTTGAGAATAAAGTCGAAATGTTTGGAGAATAAAGTCGAAGTGTTTCGAGAATAAAGTCGAAATGTTTCGAGAATAAAGTCGAAGTGTTTCGAGAATAAAGTCGAAGTGTTTCGAGAATAAAGTCGAAATGTTCGAGAATAAAGTTCGAAGTGTTTTGAGAATAAAGTCAAAATGTTTCGAGAATAAAGTCGAAATGTTTCGAGAATAAAGTCGAAGTGTTTTGAGAATAAAGTTGAAATGTTTCGAGAATAAAGTTGAAATGTTTCGAGAATAAAGTTGAAATGTTTGGAGAATAAAGTCGAAGTGTTTTGAGAATAAAGTCGAAGTGTTTTGAGAATAAAGTCGAAGTGTTTCGAGAATAAAGTCGAAGTGTTTCGAGAATAAAGTCGAAGTGTTTTGAGAATAAAGTTGAAATGTTTCGAGAATAAAGTTGAAATGTTTCGAGAATAAAGTTGAAATGTTTGGAGAATAAAGTCGAAGTGTTTTGAGAATAAAGTCGAAGTGTTTCGAGAATAAAGTCGAAGTGTTTCGAGAATAAAGTCGAAATGTTTCGAGAATAAAGTCGAAGTGTTTCGAGAATAAAGTCAAAATGTTCGAGAATAAAGTTCGAAGTGTTTTGAGAATAAAGTCAAAATGTTTCGAGAATAAAGTCGAAATGTTTCGAGAATAAAGTCGAAATGTTTTGAGAATAAAGTCGAAGTGTTTCGAGAATAAAGTTGAAATGTTTCGAGAATAAAGTCGAAGTGTTTCGAGAATAAAGTCAAAATGTTTCGAGAATAAAGTTGAAATGTTTCGAGAATAAAGTCAAAATGTTTCGAGAATAAAGTTGAAATGTTTCGAGAATAAAGTTGAAATGTTTCGAGAATAAAGTTGAAATGTTTCGAGAATAAAGTTGAAATGTTTCGAGAATAAAGTTGAAATGTTTCGAGAATAAAGTTGAAATGTTTCGAGAATAAAGTCGAAGTGTTTCGAGAATAAAGTCGAAATGTTTCGAGAATAAAGTTGAAATGTTTCGAGAATAAAGTTGAAGTGTTTCGAGAATAAAGTCGAAGTGTTTTGAGAATAAAGTTGAAATGTTTCGAGAATAAAGTTGAAATGTTTCGAGAATAAAGTCGAAGTGTTTCGAGAATAAAGTTTAAATGTTTCGAGAATAAAGTCGAAATGTTTCGAGAATAAAGTCGAAGTGTTTCGAGAATAAAGTTGAAATGTTTCGAGAACAAAGTCAAAATATTTTGAGAATAAAGTCAAAATTACGAGAATTAGTTCGTAGCAATTACGAGATTAAAGTTACAATATTTTGATAGTATATTCTAGCCTATTACACATGCAAATTGGCTGGATTGGGAGCACTTGGAGCGTGAAAAACACATTATTGCAAGACATTGCTTGTATTTTGCTGCCTAATGAATACAATCGAAGATGTAAAATATTATTTCCAAACATACTGTCCCTGCAAGTATAATACATGGTATGATTTCTGCTATTAATCCCACATATATTCAAATAAATTCCGGTGGCCTGGCAACTTCTCCTGGTGCTCTCAATCTGGGCCATTTGCATGTGCAGGCTATACTTGCTACAATTTAATTCTTGAAACATTTCGGCTTTATTCTCGAAACCTTTCGACTTTATTCTCGAAACATTTCAACCTTATTCTCGTAATTTTGATTTAATTCTCAAAACTTTTCAACTTTATTCTCGAAACATTTCGACTTTATTCTTGTAATATTTCGACTTTATTCTCGTAATATTTCGACTTTATTCTTGTAATATTTTGATTTTATTCTCGTAATATTTCAATTTTATTCTCGCAATATATTGATTTTATTCTCAAAATATTTCGACTTTATTCTCAAACTATTATGACTTTAATCTTGTAATTTTAAAAATTATAATTACATATTTGTTTAGAATTAATTAACTATTACACTATTATATTATTTAATTATTATAATTTAAAGGTCCACTGAAGTGTTTTGAAACACGCAGCGTTATTGTATGTGTTGACATAATTTCAACTGAAACAGGAAGATGGGGCAGGACATATTATGCAGTTTCATCCCCTTTTTAAATAGCCAGCCGTGTTTTGTTTATATCACAGCTTGGGGCAAAGATGTTGAGCTCGGTAAAGCTGCATGTGACAGCGAATGACAGCCACAATCTCATCCATATCGCTATAAACTATAACATTCTGTGTAGAATTTAAATTAATTGTTCACTGTTCCCATATAATGCACTAATGCCAGTCACCGTACAGAAAATATAAATTCTGTGAACAAGTGACCGATTTCAGCCGCAGCTTCAGCATCTATTTATAGTGTAGGGGGCGGGATGCTTCAGATTCTAGAGAGCATTTGATTGGACAGAAAGTCTGATGAGGAGCTAAAGTGCAGGATGATGTTATAAAAATCTTTGATCCATATTGGTGAAAGTTAGAAAATGCAAATTTTGTCATTGTTTTGGAGCACACTAGCTTATAGGCTAATATATTCATAGTAAAAGCCAAAAAGCCTTAATTTTGATTTCATGGGGACTTTAACTATTAATGATAAATTATTTGGATGAATCCAATCTATGCTAATTGCTGACCTCTGTCTTAGACAACTGAAAAGATCTGTGGTCCCATGAGCAAAGATGGAGAATTTCAAATTATCTTCTTCCAGAGGGCTTCTGCACCAGCCAAGCAACTGCCACTGAGATGAACAGGATGCTAACAGAATAGCCTGGTTCAACCAGGACAGAGACAGACTCATCTTTCTTTGGTAAACAGAACCTGTATTCCCTGACTGAGACAGGATACACATCTCTCACTGGGCTTGAAATTCTACAAAAAGCACCATCAGGACAGCCAAGGGAATAGGGTCAGCCAAAAATACAGCATACACATGCAGACAGAGATAAATGTAAAGATGCACACACACACAAAAGAATCCAAACATTAATCTAATGCATGAAAGAGAGAAGAAGTGACACACACACACACACACACACACACACACACAAAAGATGCACAAACAGAAACTCGCTGACCTGAGGCCGTAGAGCACAGTCCCATCAGGATGGAGCCGAATCATGCGGTTTTTCACTGTGACCCCGTGGACAAAAGATTTCTTGTCATTTATGAAGTAAGTATCAGGCACCCAGAGTTGATCTGCCACTCTGTTATCCAAAGTCAGATTGAGAGGAATCCCTGTGTAGGACAGACGCTTATCTCGCCAAGACTGCTGGAAATACATGGTGATGGTATAATCCTGAAAAACACACACAAAACTGTTAACTTCATCCATTCCAAAATATTGCAAACTTCAGACACACACTGATCACAAATTAGGTTTTTACAAAATATCTTCATGGAACATGAGCTTCACTTAATATCCTAATGATTTTTGGCATAAAAGAAAAATCGATAATTTTGACCCATATAATATATTTTTTGGCTACCTAAGACTGGTTTTGTGGTCCAGGGTCACACATATTAAATATTATCAATCTATATAGAATAGATTAGTGTTTTTTAATAATGTTTTAAATAAACATGCCCCTTTAATTAACTGACTTTACCAAAAAAGGAAGTTTGATGTCATAAAAGCTCTAGAGTTGTTTTGTTTTATGTGTTCTTTTAGTGTGTTGTGAATCTAATGCAATGAAAATAATTTT
This sequence comes from Garra rufa, assembly GCF_049309525.1. NCBI lineage: Eukaryota > Metazoa > Chordata > Actinopteri > Cypriniformes > Cyprinidae > Garra > Garra rufa. The sequence continues at coordinate 31,447,318 of NC_133362.1, read as the reverse complement.
TATGACTTTTTAAGTGTTACTTTAGAGTCAAAAATGTGTCACGGTTCTCACATCTGCCGTGTTCTCATGTCGCGTCATCTGTGTGTGTGTGTGTGTGTGTGTGTGTGTGTGATTACGTTGTGCGTCACGCTCATTCAGCGCAGCTGTCAATCAGTCCCACACCAGGTGTCCCTCATCATCTCTGGCTACAAATACTCACCTCAATCTCTTCTTCCCTGTCTGACAGTTCTACGTGTTGGATGTTCGTGGGTTTTGTCATCTTGTGGAGTTCGTGTTGGATTATTTCTTGTTGGAGTCTTGTCGGATCATTGGACACACTCTACACGTTTGCACCACGGAGATCACCACGCATCATTCACCAGCTGTCTGAGCCCTCGTGTCACTCAGCCGGGAGAACATCACCACCATCACAGCCATCATCATCATCACGCCTTTCCATTTATTCAATAAATTCTGTTTGTACACTGCATTTGTTTCCTCCTCATTCTCTCACCGTTACAAAATGTGCACATACAAAAATAAAAAAGCTAAATGAAAACTGCGTGGGTAAATGTGCATGCTTATTAGCATATGCAAAAAAACAAAAACATATGCACTAAAATCTATAACTTCTGTAAATCTCGCTCCCCTTTCTGTCTGCATTTGTAATCTCAGAGAGGACATGCGCATCCTTCTCTAACATATCTAAGTGGATGGCAACCACCTCGAGGGCTAAGCTTTCCTTCCCCTCAGCCAAGACCTCGCTAACCCAGTTTTTCTCAGCTGAAGGTCATACAGCCACTGCCTCCAGATGTGTAAAAACACAAAGCATCATCCAAGACGACAAGCTCTCCTTTGCAGACAAAACAACACAATTATAACAACACTGTGGCCCTGGTGCTTCATGCTCCACTATAATATAAACAAAGCAGCGTTCATCATTGCTTTGAGGTCAAGTCAGTAAAATAACCAACTTAAACAAAACTAAATGAGATCCCGTTCCAACAGTACATCCATATTTCAAACAATGTTCTGCTCTCAGTAATTGCCACTTACATGACTGTGCACTTCATTTAGGTTTGCTGTGAAAAGGAAAGAGTCCCTTAAGATCCCAAATGTGCTGGGACCAACTGTAAAGGCAGAGGTTAGACTGAAAAACGCAGTCACATTTGCACAGAGGCTTCTGCTTGACCTCCATCTCCCAGTCGCCACGTTTCTCAGCTGAATAAGTGGTGAAACAAATTAAGTTGAGATCCCATTAAACCAACATGATAAATGAGAGTGAAGGTTAAACAGACAGAGTGGATTCACCCTGTCCCTCACAGACACTTACAAACCCCTATAAAAGAATCACAGCATCTGTCCGTGTCTGTTTTAAGTTATATTTTAGACTGACAGGCAGATGAAACTTATGGAGCTAATTTAGTCTTTTAAAGGAACACTCCACTTTTTTTTGGAAATATGCTCATTCTCCAACTCCCCCCGAGTTAATAAGTTGAGTTTTACTGTTTTGAAATCACTTTTAGCATAGCTTAGCATAGATCATTGAATCCTATTAGACCAATAGCATTGCGTTCAAAATTGACCGAGTTTCGATATTTGTCCTATTTAAAACTTGACTCTTCTGTAGTTATATCGTGTACTAAAACCAGCGGAAAATGTTAAGTTGCGCTTTTCTAGGCTGAAAAGATTAGGAACTACACTCCCATTCCGGTGTAATAGTCAAGAAAGTTTGCTGCCGTAACATGGATGCTGAATGGATTTCAAAACGGTAAAACTCAACTTATTAACTCGGGGGGAGTTGGAGATTTAGCCTATTTCCAAAAAAAGTGGAGTGTTCTTTTAAGCTGAGATGTTAAGTTAAAATTTTATTAAAGGGTTACTCCACCCCAAAATGAAAATTTTAAAAGCTTTGTTCGTCTTCGGAACACAATTTAAGATATTTTGGATGAAAACCGGGAGGATTTTGACTGTCCCATTGACTGCCAGGTAAACAGCACTGTCAAGACCCAAAAACGAATGAAAGGAATCGTCGAAATAGTCCATCTGCCATCAGTAATCTGAATTTTATGAAGTGACAAGAATACTTTTTGTATGTAAAGAAAAAAAAAAAACCACTCATCTGCTTCACTGTAGTGGCATTTTGGATACTATCCACCTGCGTCACGTGAGACAAATTGTTGAATAAAGTCATTATTTTTGTTTTCTTTACGTACAAAAAGTTTTCTCGTAGCTTCGTAAAATGATGATTGAACCAATGATGGCAGATGAACTATTTTGACCACGTCTTTCATACTTTTCTGGGTCTTGACAGTGTTATTTACCTGGCAGTCAATGGGACAAATATTTTTGCTTCCAAAATATCTTAAATTGTGTTCCAAAGACGAACAAAGCTTTTATGGGTTTGGAACAACATGGGGTTAAGTGATTAATGACAAAATTTTCATTTTGGAGTAGAGTAACCCTTTAACATAATGACATTTACATGTTTATGGTTCTCTGAATCAAAGTAACAAATTAATATTTGATAATTGTAACTAGGGGTGCGCAGTATACCAGTAGACACGATTAACCGGCATAAATTTGTCAACAGCCAAAGATTTTAGACTATGTTCTCTATCGCGGTTACATGCTTATGTGACGATGCTGTTCTACATGGTCATGAAAACTTATTTTTGCACGTGTTTTGAAGCATTGCAGTTTAAAAACAAGTGATGTTAGGCCACTGAAACACAATCAGCAGTGAAAGAGAACTCATTTTGCTATACGTGCGTCTTGTTTGAGAGACGCAGGAGTACTGAACAGAGTTATTTATGCCACTTTAAAATACACACACTTGTACGTTTCAAAATATCTGTCCTTGGAAGTATCCTCGTAAACACAGTAATTTAGGTCTGAAGTGTCAATTGTTTTGTTAATATATGGCTAATAATGTCATGAGAATAACAATAATATAAAATTGTTATTATTAATTTTATATTCTAATTTGTTTGGCTTCTGAAACACCAGTGTGAATGTAATTTAGACTGAGACAGTAAAGCACAAATAAAAAGAGGGTTAAGTCTCCTTTAAAGTTGAAGTACAAGACTTTTTTTAACTTAAGTTTTCTTGAGAATATGGGTTGAAGCTTTTAATTTTGAACTCTCAAAGTGTATTAGATAGAGGAATTTAACTTTAAAATGTGCAAAATTGTAATTTTTTTCCAAGTCTTCATTTGTCTTTTTTTTTTAAATATTGCAATAAATATTGTATTGTGGACTTCATATTGTGATATTATCGTATTGTGAGATTCTGATATCATTACATCCCTAGTATTTAACAATAATACAGTAGAGATCTAGAAAAATAATTTTGTCAAAATGATTTACTTTTGACCCCTTGTACCTGTTCATGTTGACATTATTGCTGTGATGGAAACAGGACAGTTCCATCTCTCACAGTTCTATGTTCACCTGAAAAGCATGAAATCGGTGCTGAATGCCATTTACTGCCCTACAGTTTTAAGATACAAACTGTGTAAAAATGTGACACAACAACTTAAAAAAACTATGTCGTGTTGTGACTAAGAAATAAAATATTAATCATACATAATTTCTTTAAATGTCCCTTTTTATAAGCATTTGAATATTGCAGTAGATCTGTATATACGCTCTTGTGTTTTAGGGTAGTATCAGTCATGATTCCAAGTTTAGCACATTGTTTGCTGCAATGCAGTAAAATTTGATCCTATCAATATTAACCCAGGGAATATGCAACATCTTTCATTAAACATATAAAAGGAACAGCAGTGATGATTAAAAATGAAAATAATTAGTATCCTCCAGTTGTGTGATGCACTAAAAGCACTTCAGATGTTTCTGTCGCCCTGCAGGGGTGCAGGTAGGTCCTGTCCCAGCACTACTACTCCTCCACACTCATCTGTACTGCAAAGTCTCTGTTAAGATTCCTCTCACAGAGCACACGCACATCATCCAGCACAGTTTGCAGATTTAAAACTGCCTATGCAATCACTTCATAACATGCCTTTGGGGGAAAAAAAAAAAATTCCTGAAAACATTTTTATTCTGAGACTGCATGTATCCATGTCCCTTAAACATAATTTCAAAAATGTCACCAAAATGACTGAGATCTTGTTAAAAATAACACATGACAAGAACTTTTTGCTAAGAATAATAGTATCTATTACACTTTCTCCTTTTGATCAAATACAGCACAAACAGTAAAATCATTACATATTATTACACTTTAAAATGTTTCTATTTTAAGATATTTTATTAAATAATGTAAACATAATTTATTCATGTGATGGCAAAGCTGAATTTTCAGCATCATTACTTCAGTCTTTAGTGTCACATGATCCTTCAAATCATTCTAATGTGCTGATTTGCTAATCAAGAAACATTTCTTATTATCAACGTTTAAGCAGTTAATATGCTTAATATTTTTGTGGAAATTGTGCTTTTTGTAATAAAAAGAACATAATTTATGTAAAATAGAAATATTTTGTAACTATGCAAAAGTCTTTAGTATAACTTTCAATCAATTTAATAGCCTACATCCTTGCTGAAAAAAGTATTACTTAAAAACTTTTGAACAGTAGTGTGTTAAACACTAAAAGTATGTATAATAAATGTATTGTTCCTTTTATTATTATTATTCTATATTTCTGTGTAAATAGTTCATTATACAATTCTCACATAGTTATAAATAATAATCATTACAAACAAAGTTTTGAATTTAATAAGTTAGTAAGTAAGTATAGTTTCATATCAAAAGATCAAGAAAATTATATTTCTCATCACCCTTTATATAAATAAAACACATAACTGCTCTCCAGATGGTAAGGGTGCAGCCCCATGAAGATGACAACATCTGAGTGTATTTATGTGAGTGCGGCAGAAAACCAGAGAAAGCAAAGAGCGAGACAGAAAGCGAGAGAAATGTGAAAGAGAGAGAGGATGGGTGTGCCTCAGGTTCGCTTAGGACAAATGCCTCCTTCAGCTGCTATTATTAGAAGCAGCTGTTGCCCCTGACAACCGCTTAAAATCATCACTCCAGCACTTCAACTTCTTCACAGAGCACCCTGACAGATACACACACAAACAAAAACACAATCACAAATGCTAAAGGAAACGCAACATCGCGCACATATATACACACACTATGGAGGCCATACTTACTGTATCACAGCGCTATCTGACAGTGCGGTCTAAAATGAACTCATTTCGCTGTGCCCATCACACTGAAGGCATCACAGAGGAACAGAAGAATAGAGGCTGAGAGAGATACTCACTTGAGAGGAACACAACAGGATTAAAAGTAGCGAATAAAAAAAAGAAAAATTGAAAAGAGAAAAAAGAAACTATGAGACTGAGGACAAGGACAGCTGGAAAGAAAAGTCACTGCAAAACATTCTGCTTTGGTTTGGTGCAGGTTGCTGCAGCATTAAAATCAATGTGAATTTATACGTCCTTTAGACGACTGCTTTTTTATTAATTGAACTGTATCCACCTTTTTCCTGAGCAACCAATAAGCGTCTTAATGATGGATTCTAACTTCCGTTTGGGTGCTCTTGTCTTGTGTTTTGGTCTCCATATACACTGCAGCTCAAAAGTTTGGGATGAGTAAGGCTTGTAATGTTTTCTAAAGAAGTCTCTTATGCTCATCAAGACTGCGTTTATTTGATCAAAAATACAGAAAAAAAAATAGTAATATTGTCAAATGTTGTTACAATATGAAATAATGTTTTTTTTTTTTTTTAAATGTACTTTAAAATATAATTTATTCCTGTAATGCAAAGCTGAATTTTCATCAGCTGTTACTCTGGTCTTAAGTGTCACATGATCCTAAAGAACAGCATTTATTCAAAATATAAATCTTTTCTAACAACGTAAATCTATGCTATCACTTTTTAATTTAATTTAACACATCCTTAGTAAATAAAAGTATTAATTTCTTTAAAAAAAAGAAAGAATAAAAATTTGACCCCAAGCATTTGAACAGTAGTGTATATTGTTAGAAAACCTTTCTATTTTAAATAAATGCTGTTCTTTTTAACCTTTTATTGACCAAAGAATCCTGAAAAAAGTATCACAGGTTCCCAAAAAAACTGTTTTCAACATTGATAATTCTAATAATAAATCAGCATATTAGAATGATTTCTGAAGGATCATGTGACATTAAAGCCTGGAGTAATGATGCTGAAAATGTAGCTTTGTATCACAGGAATAAATTACATTTTAAAATATATTCACATAGAAAACAGTTATTTTAAATTGAAATAATATTTTACAATATTACATTTTTTCTGTATTTTTGATCAAATAAATGCAGCCTTGATGAGCATAAGAAACATCTTTAAAAACCATTAAAAATCTTACTGATCCCAAACTTCTGAGCGGCAGTGTAAATCCATGTTAAAACATGGTAAAAAAAAGACTTAATTAGTTAAAATGAAACTTTTTCAACATAACTATAAAAATGTGTGCAGGGTCAAGTTGTTGTTGGCTGCCACAGTAACAGTAATAAACTTTCTATGATATACTTGCCTGGACTGATTTATGCCTTGCATAAATGATGACAAAGGAAAACAAGCTAACCTCGTGTCGCTTCATGTCATCTACCCGCTCATTAAACTATGACAGGTGAGTTACTGCAAAAAATGTTCATAGGTTTAACGTTTTATTATCGGATCGGAAAATATGTTAATTTGACTAGAAACACCAGACACTAGAGATGCACCATTCGACCGGCCAGGGACCAGAATTTTCCGCATGATCCACCTGAACCAGTGACCAGCCAGTCAGTCTGCCTATTCTGAGCCGCTCTGTTTTGATGTCACACTTACGGCAACTGATAATGTATTTATGTTGTGCCAGATGAGGCTTGTGCAACCTGAGTGAGTGTGTGAGAAAGACTTGTGTAGAAATCAAAACAAATGAGCGCAACAGCACTCACAGAAAGTTATAGATGCATACAGTGATAGCAAAAAAAAAAAGTATAATATATGATTTAGGTACGTAACATAGCAAGTTTCTTTGAATATCAACACGACTGTAATGTGACTGATTTTTCACAATAGTAGTTCAATAAACAAGAAGTTAAAATTAAGTGACTTACATTTTAGACACAATATTGCTCAATTTTGTTAATGAAAATAGTTCCAATCAAAGCCACAGCAGAACTGTTGTGTGTTTCCGAGCATGTTTTTGAACAAATCAAATGAGTCAATGATTTAGTAACCCATTCATAAAGACAGTCACTTGCCTTGTTTCTGAATAAACCAGCTATTTGAACGAATCTGTTGAATGAAGGACTAAATGACTCACTTATTCAAACAGCCACCTACTCATTTGCAGCCATCTACTGGTGGTTTGGTGTCATTTAAAACTATTATTGCACTTTTCTCAACATTTCTTAATTTGTGTGTTCAAAAATGTTTAAAACAATAAACTTATGAAACTTTTTATGCATTTGCAAAATGCATTTATGGCACCTCAGCTTTATCAAAAGTCAAACAGTCAAACTTCTTCAAGCTGTGTAAATACATCTAATGCCACTTCAGAAGCAGCTTCTGTTTCTTCCTGGAAGTATGGAGTTTGTTGATACTGATTTCATTTGAACAACTCTAAAGATTCTTATTTTTTTAACTGAATTAGTTGCTCCAATGTAATAATTTGATGTGAAAGATTAAACATTTAAAAAATACCGTTTTGCACACAGTACACCTCCTTTTCAAGTAATTGTTACTTTTACCTCAAAAAAAATCAGTATCGGCAAAAAAATTGGAACTTGGAATCGGCCAAGAAAATTGCAATCAGTACATCTCTACCAGACACCGTAAATGTAAAGCATTGTTCCAGTCGGCGAGACTTCCACATTCAGGAAAAAGGTGGATATGGTTTATAAACAATTTTCAGTCAGAAATTGCTAGTAAATACAGTGCCCTCCACTAATATTGGCACCCTTGGTGAATATGAGCAAAAGTGAATGTGAAAATAAATCTGCATAATTTATCCTTTTGATCTTTCATTCAAAAAATTCACAAAATTCTAACCTGTCATTGAAGTAAATCAATAGAACCTAGGGGTGAAATCTCATTATGAAATAAATGTTCTTCTCTAGTTCACGTCGGCCACTATTATTGGCACCCAATTATTGCAACATTCTTTTCCCAAGATAACAGTTCTGAGTTTTCTCCAACACTGTCTAATGAGTTTGGAGAACACCTGACAAGAGAGCAGAGGCCATTCCTTCAAACAGAATCTCTCATGTTGGTGCTTCTTCTCTTCAGTTTCTATACAGGGTTCAGGTCAGGGAACTGGGACGGCCATGGTAGAAGCTTCATTCTGTGCTCAGTGACACAATTTTTGTGTTGATTTTGATGTTTGTTTTGGATCATCGTCCTGCTGGAAGATGCAACCATGGCCCATTATAAGATTTCTAACAGAGGCAGTCAGGTTTTGATTTTTTATCTGCTGGTATTTGATAGACTCCATAAAAAAATAGGTCCACAACATTAAAGACCCAGCAGTATTTTTAACCGTGGACACGGGGTACTTTTTTATTCCTGTTTGCACCAAAACCATCTGGAGGGTTAGCTGCCAAAAAGCTCATTTTTAGTTTCATACGGTTCAGGGCCTGATTATAAATTTATTATGAAAATGAAATGCAAGTTAGACCAAGTGCAAGTTTACTAAATCAATTATTATATTATCTACCCAGCTAACAGGGAATTCTTTTATAACATTGGCTAACATTCTGACAAAGTTCTTGTAGCTTCGTAAAATTACGGTTGAACCACAGATGATGAACTTGAACTTTTTTTTCCCTTTGGAATATAATGCTCTGATTAATTATTTACAACAAAACCTAGGATGTGAACTGAGAAAGTCTGTTTTGCTAAGTCCATACCAGCTGTTAGTAAAAACACCAGCTTCACACTGCAGCCGAAAGTCCACTTCTCACATCGAGCATCCTTTACTGCAAACTTAACATCCTCACACTGCAGTCACGACGTGGTGAGCGAGGGCAACTGAGGTAACCAGCAGTGTACATTAACAATCAATGCAGGAGCGTACAAGAGCGGGCTATGAAGCTGTGACAGCACTGAGAACAGCTGACCTTCTGCAATATTCTTAGGGGAGCTGCAGTAGATTATCTTTTAGTTTAACAGCGTTTCCAAATTGGCTATTTAAATTCTGCTTTTTCTCACTTCTCTGCTAAATCACCTTTCTGTTCTTGTGATAAGGATTGCAGTGCTCTCTAAACCTGTGATTTTCTGAGCTATAAAAAGCAGAGAAACAGAAAACACATCTGTCGATATCTGACACTTCAATCATGAAGTGTTATGAAAATCATGTCAGAGTGTATGTGTGTGCTCATTTCAAGCAAACAAACAGGAGAAAATGGGATGAGAGAGTTTGCAGGGAGGCGAATAGCGTTCAATATCTGATTTTCTAAAGGCACTTGGGACACACTGATATTAAAATTCTGGCTGGTAGCAATAAGCTGATAATTATTCTCATTTAGTGGACGACAACCAATAAATCACTGTTATTAAATTGCTTATATGCTTACAATTAAAAACAAACTAGAAAGAAGAGTTTTAAATGCTACAAGCATCAGGGATCACATTATAATATTCAGAAAGAAAAAAATACACCCTCAGGTGCTTGGTAGCTTTTCTGTAATTCAGCTGCTGGGTCATTTTTACTATCAATACAAATGATAAACCTGGGTCAGTGTAACCCAATGTTAGGTAGTCTGTGCTAAACCGGTTAAAACTGGATACATTTGTCAGCAGTCATTTTGTGTTCTGTCCTGAGAAAAAACTTGACTGACGGGAAACATCCTGAATTAAATTAAGATATGTATTACATTATATTACTATCAAATTATCACTGTATAAATAGGAAAACGTCTGTAGTCTCAAATTATTCCCTTTTTAGTTTAGATGTACGTCACAGCTGTCTGCTTGGAACGTTAGCCTTCTACAAACGCAGTATTCACCAGATCTTCACTTAAAGCAAACGCCAAACCGGCGCCACTATGGACGTTTTACTTCCCACCAAATGAATGCGTGGCCAGGTCTGAAACACGACCCGACTTTACTGTTATATGTAACAAAGTTACCGTGCACTCCACTGACTAAAATAGGAGCGCTATTGATAGTGTGCCAGTGTTGAAGCTGTGGTTGCATTACGTGCTTGATGGGTTGAAACTTAAATGTCGAACAGACAAGATGGCACAAGGTGAAGCTGTTTTTGATGTAACTTTTCAAATATGAATATAAGTTATTTAATAAACTGGAACAGCCTACTGATAGCTGTTTTCTTCCCTCAGATTCTCTTTGGCTGCTCTTGCTGTTCCTATCACGTCCTAAAACCTTTACTGAATGTTTTTGAAGATTTTATGACTGTAAAAGACTGACTTGATATTGATTCAAAAAATACTGCAAATGAATTGTTCTTGTGCTATATAAACAAATTTTAGAGTGCATTTTTGTGGGTCAATCTTCAATAGGTTGACTGATCCAGCTAGGGATGTTAACCGATGACCGTTTGACCGGTGGTTGACCGTATCAACGTTAACCGGTCAAAGTTGTCGGTAGTCGGTTAAAAAAAAAGTGCCGGTGCGTCTTTTACGCATTCTGAAGGTGCCTGTTTTATCCATTGGTTTTATCATGTTGCAGTCTATTAGGCAACATTCCGCATAAGATGGGCTTAGATTTGGAAATACATTACATCTACATTTCAGTGGTAACCGATAAGGTGATGATGATCATCATCTTTCTTTATTATGGTTAGCACTGTTACCTCAACTAAAGCGGCGTCTCTTCGGAGCTGTCATTTTCTTAAATGAGCCGTGGCAATGTTTCAAATGAGCTTCTAACCTAGACAAACGCCTTTATTTTCAAAGCGATCACCTTGTACCCAAACCATTTGAAACTAAGGAGCCATTTGTCCTACGATTACATACAACAAGCTCTTCGGCGCCGCGTTTGCGGGACTCATGTTTCGCGCTGTCTGGGATTTTAAAAAAGTGACGTGAGTGGCAGTGTGTGCGTGTGTGTGTGCGGGAGGCAGAGCGGCAGAGAGATGCGACAGAGTTGCGAAATTGCAGGCGCGGCTCGAAATGGCTGTTATTTCAAATAGCGTACCATATTTTAAACTAATCGGTTAACCGGTTTCAACCGGCTAATGAGGCTCGGTGGTCGGTCAAGAAATTTTTTAGTTTTCGCCATCCCTAGATCCAGCACAATGTCAAAAAACAATCCAGCAAATGGGTTAAGGTATAAAACCCAACAAGCTGGGTAAAATTAACCCAGCATGTCTTCTGTCCAATATTTACCCTGCAGTGGGTTGCCAAATCACCCAGACATGGTTGTTGTTGAGCATTACATGAAAGGTAATCGAGATTTTCAAATTAGGTAATTAAATATCTAATATCTGCAAATATACGCAATTTCAACCAATTTTCGGAGAGAGATATGGTAAATTAAAAATGAATATGGTACACAGTAAAAGTGTTAACCAGCAATATTTATTTCCCAACTTGATCTCATTATGAAAACGTACCTGCAGGAATGTTTTCGCATGTACGTTCCGTGACATATTTGTTGTGAAACTGAGTGGCGCTAAAAGAGTGTTCAGTTTTTAACTGGAACAGATGAACGTACATATGGTAGGTTTTATGTGACGTTGGTTTTGTACCGCAGTTCTGACTTGAAATGTCTATAATTCTATTGCTCTGTGATGTTTTAAAATAATGTACCATCTGCATTTCATCTAAACCTACCCGATAGCATGAACAAAAGCAAATGTGACGTAAAAACGCAATCGTAAGCATGCCGTTTTAATGTGTTTTTCATCTTTCAGCTCTTTCATCATGAGTCATGTTTTTCATGGAATTTGTACTCAAGAATTCCACATCCTAAATCCAATTCCATGCTGGCTGAGTTACCGAGCAAGCTTGTTTTGACCGGATAGCGAAACATATGGAGCTGTAATCATAACGGTGTATAACTGCGTGTTCATTTTTGTTGGAAACTGCAGTGATATGTACTTATTGTCTTACGAAAAAGTTCCCACAAGTATGTTTTCACCATGAGGGATGCTCCGATTGATCGGCTACTGATCACTATCGGCCGATAATCACATTGGGATGTTTGATCGGCGGTCTCTAAAAAGGCCGATCTCATGAACTGATATGAACTAAAACTAAAACTGTGCTGCACGTGCAGAATTAAAGTGACAACGCATTGTTTGCGGTAAATATGAACAAGGATTGAAACGAAAATGTCATAATTACACCATAAATGCATATAATTCAAGTCTACTGTTTCAAAGTCAACACATGGTTTTTTGGCTAGGTTTAAAGGAAAAGAGCTTTAGATAAACAAGGCAATAATATATGGCACTTGTGGAGGTAGGAAAACAAAGTTTTTTATTAACAACAGGATTGCTTCTAATAAAGATTTAAATGCAAAAGAAAATGCAGTAGAGCTGACTGTTTCTGTCAATAGTCATTTTTAATTTAGAATGTTTGTGATAACATAAGCAGTTTAAATGTTTTGCCACTTGCTTGAGCAACTTAATATATCAATCTAGAAGTAAATGCAAAAGTAAAAAGCATTGAATAATGTGTTGCATATATATATTGTTTTTAAACTCTATGGAAGATAAATTAAAAACAATCACAATGCTGAAAAAGCATTTTCAATTACAATGTTTGGATTTGAAATCAAAATAATGGATAAAAGTGTTTTCCAAATGGAAATCAGGCTTGTGCTGTGGGTAAGCTATTGTGCAACAATTGCACAATTCTAAACAAAAATGCACTGCATGATTAAACATTTAGGTGAGATAAATACATATTCTTGAAAAAATTAGTTCTTGGAGTTTCACTATAAATAATTCTACATAATAAAAAGAAGGCTTTAAAAAGATTAGTATTGGTGATCAGATCAGCAGATACTGCTTCCTGTGATCGGAAATCGGTGATCGGCCTCAAAAATCCTAATCGGAGCACCCCTAAGATTAGGTAGCTATTTCCACCTGATCGAACGTTCACTATCATTTTGTAGGTGTATTTCTGCTGATCCAGTAATTTTAATTAATATAACCATTAAGATTCTGAATCTTATTTTGAATCACATTTTTTCAGCCTACCGACAACAAATCTTGATGAAAGCTACATCATTTTATGCTAGTCTTTGCAGGTACTCTACAAAAATGAGAGCAACTACCTAACCAAACTTGACTTTTGCTCACATCACATAAAAAAAAAAACACAAATTAATTCTTCTGAAATTCACCATTGGCTGATATAAAAAAGCAATCATGAGAAACTGATGAGATAAAAAAAACCGTTTAAAACGGTGCATAAGAACACTTTTACCAGAGCACCAGATCTTTGATTCCTTCTGCTCTTTCAACAGTGAATGTAATAAACTCTACATTATAACTCATAACTCATTATTCATTTTAAACTCCACAAAAACTTTGGGACGGTTTCTTGGACCCTGACTTTGCCACACAAGATGAAACTGACGTAAACTGCTCTAGGTGGCATACCTACACACATTTAATCTAACCATTTTAGATTTTATTTAAAAGCATATTTCTGCAGAAACTACATTTCTAGAAACAGTGAGCCCTGAAGCAGCTGCTGCAACCGCTAAGTATCTCTCTGCTGCGCCTCACTAACTCCCGCCATCATGTGTCCTCTCTGAAAGGCCTCCCACTTGCTAAAATAATTAATGTATGACAAACCACCACAGAAATGGCTTTTGTTCAGGCCCACTATCCATAATTCACAAAAAAAGCTTTTTCCAGCAAGGCCAAAGTGACACCTTGTCATAACAAAAGTGACAACCTCAACCTTAGACCTGAAGTATCCTAGAAAACCCCCAGAGTGCATCAGCCTTCAGAGTAGAATTTCATAAGGCTACACCTGAAGATTATTTCAGAACATATTTTCCTGTTATTCCTACTAGTCTTATCATTTTGAAAAGAAAATGATCAGCATTAATCTCCAGTTCAGGGCCATCATCAGGGAGACAAAAGGGAGCTAACATGCCCTCTATATAGCAGTGGTTCTCACCCAAGGGAACCGGGGCCACTGGCGGCCTTCAGAAAACTTCCAAAGAGCTCACAGGATTAATTAATTATATTATATTTAAAAAATACTCACAAAGAACACAATATGTACATTGAAATAATATTTCTTTTTTCCCTTCCATTTTCTTTCTTTTTTTATTGAAGAACACATCAAAGGAGAATCTTTGCTCTTATGGAATCTTCTGAAAAATTAATTGTGGTTAATCATTTTTATCAACACACCTAGGGCCAGATTTACTTACAGACTGTGCCAGTACAAACCCTTTTTTGCAATTAAAACTACAATAGCAAAGAATAGGCCATTAGAACCCATTGACGGCATTGAAAGTAAACAGTGCCACTGACCTGAACGAAACTTGCATATTTTGCTGATTATTGCTGCTGAAAATGATCAGTTATTGTCATGTTTTGGGCTCTACTAATTGGTCAGACCAGGAACCACATTTGGAGTAATATAGACTGCCAAAAGTTATAACAAATTAAGGAGAAGAGTGCAAATAACTGTCTGAGGAACAAAAGGCGTCTGTGGTTGGCCAAAATGAACCAGGATTTCCAGGGCAAGAATCTTGACAACATTCGTGTTTGTTCTTATCATTTCCAGTCTTAATATCTTAATTAATACTGTTTGTATGTATCTTTACCAGCTATTTACTTAGTCAAAATATTGCGCCCTTTCCTGCTTACTAAGTCCTTCTCCATATGATTTAGCAGCTTCCACACATTTTTTCCATGATTTAGACAGTGAAAATTAGCAGAACAACGCATTCAGTAGTACATTAACCATGCAGTCAATGCTATTGTTTATATCTGAGTATCGCCAATATGGAGATACTCGGATATAAACAAAAGCGCATCCGGGTAAGTGACCAAATCGTGGCCTAAGTGCAAACCCTCTATTGCATATGCATTTGTAGAAGTTTCCTTTTCAGACACCATATTTATGTGAGGAAAATATTTTAATGAATCATGCAAGGTGGTTTAAGAATTGGGGTTTACTGTTTACTGGTTTACTTAAGTTTACTGGTATTTGCACTAGGGCTGTGCGATTAATTGAAATCGTATCGAAATCGCGATGTGAACATGCGCGATTTCTAAATCGCCTTACAGCACGATTTTTTGCACGCACTCGACTGATACTTTTCCCGCAGCATGCTATTTGAACCGATCACAACACAGCGCGCCTAAACAGAGAGCAAGAACATGCCAACGTTCATGCTTGAAACCAGAAATGGTCATGCTGGTTTTCTTAGCGGAAAGCAGCTAGATTCTGCCAGTGTTCTAATTGTTTTTATGTGGGACACTGTGGTCTGGGTTGTTGTTTTTTCAAACACACGCACGCACATACGCACACACATACTTACTTTTTGCCATAGGTCTGTTCTAAAGACATTTTGTTCTACCTTTACTAGGCAGGGCTCGAAATTGTGAACGTTTTGGTCGCATATGCTCCCAAAATTTCATCTGCGTGAAGCGTGGCGCATTCGTGCGAGTGTGAGAAACTGTTGTGGTCCGACTTGGTTTAATTTCTTTACAAAACTTTCGCTAGCCTAACTACTGCACAGACTGCTGTGAGCTGATACAGTGACAGGTTTGCCATTCTCTCTTTCGATTGTGAAAAATAAAAGGTCTCAACAAACCACTTTTGAAGAAATATAATATATTTCGTGCTATAGCGTACATTCTGTCAGATACAATTCTGGCGCCTCCGTGTCCATATACGTTACTGTACAACGCGGCATTCATCCACATCAGATGATAACTCAGCGGCAGAGTTCCACTCACACAGGGGTGTAATTTCCACTGGGGACATGCTTTTCAAAATCCTGTTTGTGTCCTCTCATATTTCAAATGGTTTTGTTATAATAATCTCTTTTATTGTAGAATGCACGCTCAGCGCCGTTGAGAGTCTCGCAAGATCGTTAAAACGAAACCAAAAGTAAAACGCGGACACGCATTCAAAAGCAATTTTAATATTCCGCGTTTAGAGAGCGACTCCTCAATGCGCGCAAATTAGGCTACATAAAATATCTAGGCAGTTATTAGTATGTGGGCTATAAAAATATATTGTGCAGTTGCCTATAGTTCTGTATCATGCTTGAAAAATTCGGTCTCTATTTGCACTTTGAATATTGAAAGAGTAGCCTACTTTGATCATGTGCTTGTAAAACATCTGCAGTCAGAATCAGCCATGAAGAATCAAGATCAATGCATTACTAAAAAGAAATTGTGTGCGCCATTTTTTTTGGTGCTCCTAACTTTTTTTCACCTGCTAGGTGATTTTTTTTCCGCCTTCTGTTTTAGAGACATGTTACAGGTCTTTGATAAAGATCTAATTGTTTTCCTTAAAAAAAAAAATGCTTTAGATTCACACTGCAAAACATGTCTATGTCAAAATCGTGATTAAAATCGAAATCGCAATACTGTTCAAGAAAATCGTGATAGGTTTCTTTTGTCCATATCGCACAGCCCTAATTTGCACCAATATTTAACACCCCCCATGAAAAACATCTTAACCTATTTTGCATCTGTGTTGTTAGTAGAATATCCACATCTAATTATCATCGGCTCTGCTTGTTTGTGACCCTATGATAATTTGCATTGCTCTTGGTAGATTCTGTTAGTCATTATGACTGCATCTGTGTTCTTTAATTTGCACAATGTAAATAGATCACCAGCAAAATTTTCCACTCCCATCTGTGCTTTTATGGGATTCCACTCTGCCTGTTTAGTAAATCTAGAGGTTCGTTTCTGTTAATAAACTAGTAGTAATTGCGTCGGACAATGGGGGGAACCCAAAAAAGTCAAAAAGGTTGAGAACAACTGCTGTATAGTACAGCATACTCATTGGACAAGGGTCAATACATTTAAGCTAATTACAAATTCTACAATCCATTGACCATCATGATTATCTACATAAAAATCATCTTTACTTTTATTTCAGGGTGACATTAAAATCACTGTCGTGTTTTAGCATTCATTACTTCAACTTACTCTAACCTGTGGGTGTGCGTATATGGGGTCTTGTGTGCATGCCATGTCCCTTACAAAAAATGCTTCTTTTGTCCTTCTTTGCTGAGTCAGAGTAAGGGATTATGTCAGTTCAGTTCCAATGCCAAAACAATCATAATGCAAAATGAACACAATGTCTCTCTAATCTAGCAGTCAGCTGTGCTTGTGTGTATGTGAGCAGGAGAGAAAGCAGTAGCCTGTAGCTCTTTCCTGAGTGGACTACAACAGCAGACTCTAGTCTATTCTCCCACTTTATTTATCATTGTAGCCTTAATAGGTTGTGTTGACAGAGATATCCCCTTTCGTAATAGCCCACCATCTATTAAACAAACAACGTGTAGACTCACCATGTTCACTTCCGACACCATGTCGATACTGGAGATGTCGATACTCATAACGACATCAACCGGAGGACCTGCAAAGCCAACAGACACCACAATCTCTGCAACATGGCCTGATGACAGTTAATGATCCATCAAAATGGTCACATCCATCGGTGAGAACGGAAGAGTGTTTTTAAATCAATATAACGCCTTTACCTCCAAAGTCAGGCCTGAGACGGATGTCGTAGCCTTTGAGTAGTTTATCCACGGTGACTTTGACGTACGACATGTTGCTTGGTTCGTTTACACTGTGGAAGATTAGTTTGATGTTTAAGAAACCGTAACTCAGTCGTGCTTAAAGAAACCAGCTTAAAGGGTTAGTTCACCCAAAAATTTAATTTCTATCATTCATTACTCACCCTCATGCCATTCCAAACCTACAAGACCTTTGTTCATCTTCAGAACACAAATTAAGGTATTTTTGATGAAATCTGAGAGCTTTCTGACCCTGCATACACAGCAAGGGACAATTTTATTGATGTTCTTGGTACCTTTCTGGACCTTGAATGTGGAAGGACTCTTGCTGTCTATGCAGGGTCAGGAAGCTCTTGGATTTCATCCAAAGTATCTTAATTTGTGTTCCAAAGATGAATGAAGGTCTTACAGGTTTGGAACGACATAAGTGAGTAATAAATGACAGAATTTACATTTTTTAGGTGAACTATACCTTTAAGCTTAAAATCTGGAATTGTACAATAGCCAAGCTGGTTTTAACTGTCTCCTAGACTGGCCAAGCTGGTCTTAGCTAGGGCTGGGCGATAAAACAGTACAGTAACAGTAATCTGTAAACAGTAATAAAACAATAGCAAGAGTTCAATAAATGTTTGATATAACGTTTATGCGCCAAAAGCGGAACGAAACAGCGCTACACGTTTGAGACGGGCCACTCAGAGTTCAAACAGTAGCGCAGAGCAGATGCATTTACTCGCTGATAAGTCGGTCACGCGAGCACTAAACAGCACTATGAGGTCCAGTGTGAAGCACTGTGTTCAATCTACAAATCGTGATCATTTACTATGGATTTACTGTAGTACACTAACTGCACCATGGTATTGTGGCAGAAATGTGGGATATTCATATTGTATTACTATATTATATTATGTTATTACATTATTAATGCAGACATGTATTCAATGTAGGGTACAACAGGGCTAAAGTTGCAATGGGGTAAAAGACACCTTTGATATTATTTTCCTCTATACCACTAGAAGGCAGAAAAACTTGGCTTTTCGAGATGCGCGTGCAAATTTAGCTGATCCTTAACGCGATCGCGGGCAACAGCGCAAAGTTGATTCTGTGCTAATTTTATCTAATATTTAATATTTTTCAAAAAGTAGCAAATCAGAATCACTACAATTATTCAATATATTTTATAGGTTTTATATAGGTCTTTTTAATGATTTTTTTTAGTTTTTGTCACGTTTGAGAAGGAAGGGGTCTGGGTCCAGATGCAGGGAAGAAATGAATTTAATAATAAAACACAAATAAACAAACGAACAAACAAAAGGCCAACATGGCACACCAAAACACAAACAAGGCAAGATCAGGAACATAAACTTCAGGAACAAGAATCACGAAAAACAAACCACACAGAAGACAATGCAGCCAGAATGAGCAGTGAGACATGAGCAGCTTTTAAGTCCGTATAATTGTGAACAGGTGTGAGTTACATTTACATTTACATTTATTCATTTAGCCGACGCTTTTATCCAAAGCGAATTACAATTAGCGTCCCCAGCCGCCAAACGAGCGTTCCCCTCCGCCAGACGAGCGCACCTGACTGCTATCCACTCGGGCACGGCGTGAGCAGACGCAGCCGCCTCGGGCACAGAGTGAGCGGTCACTGCCGCGTCATGAACGGAGATAGCGGTCGCCGCCTCATCAGGAACGGAGATAGCGGTCGCCGCCTCATCAGGAACGGAGATAGCGGTCGCCGCCTCATCAGGAATGGAGATAGCGGTCGCCGCTGCATCAGGAACTTCCGCCTTCCCGCGGAAGAGCGTCTCCACCCCCGCCGCAAAGTAGGGGCGCATCTGCGCAGCCTCGGCCCTATAGGCGTCCATCTCCGCCAGACAGGCGTAGATGTACTCGAAACGAGTGGCCGACGCCGCCTCGAAGGACATCCCCGCCGTCTCGGGAACAGAGCGGGTGGTCGCCGCCCCCAAGCGGGCGCACGCCGCCGCCAAACGGGGGGACGCCGCCTCCCTGAAAAAATTCCTCCCCGCTGGACCTATCTTTGCTGGCTGCATTCTGTCACATAAATATAAAAGTCTGGGTCCAAAAGCAGGGTGAGTAATTTATTAAATAAATAGAACGCAACAAAAAGCCAAGCACGGCATAAAACTGAACACAAAATAAACAGAACAGAGAACACGATCTAGAGCTGGGGTTTCAAGAACACAGAGTTAACATGACAGGACGAAAGACAATGCAGACATCATGAGCAGTGAGACATGAGCAGCTTTAAAGTCCGTATAATTGTGAACAGGTGTGAGTTGAGACGAGTGTAACGATCACAAGACAGGTGTATACAATCAAGGAAGTGCAGTGCAAGGGAAAGGGAAACAGCGACCTCAGGTGGCTGAGGGAAGCCCCACAGCCCAGATCATGACATTACCCCCCCTCTAGGGAACAGCTTCCAGATGTTCCCAAAACAAAAAAAAACTGGAGGGAGGAGGAACGGTGGAAGGTGAATCAGGGGGAGGGATGGCGGGCCAGGCCCGTGCAGCGGAGGAACATGAGCGGACACCGCCGCCAGAGGAACGTGAGCTGGCCTCGCCGTCAGAGGAACTTCAGCGGTCACCGCCGCGTCCGGAACAGAGAGAGCGGTCACCGCCGCGTCCGGAACAGAGAGAGCGGTCACCGCCGCGTCCGGAACAGAGAGAACGGTCACCGCCGCGTCAGGAACAGAGAGAACGGTCACCGCCGCGTCAGGAACAGAGAGAACGGTCACCGCCGCGTCAGGAACAGAGAGAGCGGTCACCGCCGCGTCAGGAACAGAGAAAACGGTCACCGCCGCGTCCGGAACAGAGAGAACGGTCACCGCCGCGTCCGGAACAGAGCGAGTGGTCGCCGCCACCAAACGGGCGGACGCCGCCACCAAGCGAGCGTCCCTAGCCGCCAAACGAGCGTTCCCCGCCGCCAGACGAGCGCACCTGACTGCTATCCACTCGGGCACGGCGTGAGCAGACGCAGCCGCCTCGGGCACAGAGTGAGCGGTCACTGCCGCGTCACGAACGGAGATAGCGGTCGCCGCCTCATCAGGAACGGAGATAGCGGTCGCCGCCTCATCAGGAACGGAGATAGCGGTCGCCGCTGCATCAGGAACGGAGATAGCGGACGCCGCCGCCTTCCCGCGGAAGAGCGTCTCCACCCCCGCCGCAAAGTAGGGGAGCATCTGCGCAGCCTCAGCCCTATAGGCGTCCATCTCCGCCAGACAGGCGTAGATGTACTCGAAACGAGTGGCCGACGCCGCCTCGAGGGACATCCCCGCCGTCTCGGGAACAGAGCGGGTGGTCGCCGCCCCCAAGCGGGCGCACGCCGCCGCCAAACGGGGGGACGCCGCCTCCCTGAAAAAATTCCTCCCCGCTGGACCCATCTTTGCTGGCTGCATTCTGTCACGTAAATATAAAAGTCTGGGTCCAAAAGCAGGGTGAGTAATTTATTAAATAAACAGAACGCAACAAAAAGCCAAGCACGGCACAAAACTGAACACAAAATAAACAGAACAGAGAACACAATCTAGAGCTGGGGTTTCAAGAACACAGAGTTAACATGACAGGACGGAAGACAATGCAGACATCATGAGCAGTGAGACATGAGCAGCTTTAAAGTCCGTATAATTGTGAACAGGTGTGAGTTGAGACGAGTGTAACGATCACAAGACAGGTGTATACAATCAAGGAAGTGCAGTGCAAGGGAAAGGGAAACAGCGACCTCAGGTGGCTGAGGGAAGCCCCACAGCCCAGATCATGACAGTTTTGTTTTAGCTAATTAAAACAACAGTTTTTAAATAACGAAAGAATATGTAAAAGTATAGTGTTTAGGGTAAAAAGTACACTGCTGGTGGGGCAAAAGGCACAATAATTATTATTAATAATTGTTAGATTCAGATGGTACATATCAAATATTTTGTTGGGTGTCCATCTTAGAGATAATTAACATGTTTATAATGAAAACGTCACATTTAAAACATGATACTGAAATGGTATAAAAATTAAAATGGTTTTGTTTCTGTATTTTAAAACATATCTCCATATGTATTAACATTTTAATTATATTTAGTGAACAAAAATGTATTATTTTATTTATCAAAATAAGCAGAAAATAGTACAAACTTTGCTAGAGTGCTTGTTTTTGAACAATATTAACTTAGACATTATTTTAGCTAAAGTATTTGTATCAATACTGTGTGCCTTTTAGCCCGTGTGTGGGGTAAAAGGTCTTCCTTGCCACCTAATACATTTATAAGATTTTTAAACAAAATAAACCACTTGTATGATTTATTTTCACACAAAATCTGTTGCTCCATAAATGTTCAATATTTTTTTCTGAAATTAGACAACCCTTTTAAAAGAGTAATGGAATATAATTACAGTATTTTTTGTGATTAAGCAATCGCGTTTGTGAATTCATACTAAATGTATTTAGACATTTTTTATACAAATACCTAGTAACCATATAGTTACATTTTTACCATGGGATTGAGGTGCATTATCATGATCTATACCTACATATGTATGCTACAATGGAAGACCAATGGTCAATTTTAATAAGACTCTAACAGTCAGAATAATTACATTTCACCACATAAAAATTAATTACAATTTTTTACAGATGTTACTGTTTTTGTAAACAAACAAATTTACATCTGCATCCTAACTCAAGCTACTACCACTGTTAAATGTGCATTTCTAAAAAAAAAAAAACATTAATTTTGCAGCCTGCATATTGCAAACTGTGCTGAAGATATGCATCAAAGTCAAGAAACACAAACCTGTTTAATGATTTGCAACAATATCACCCATTAGATCATGCAAAAACTAAGAAATTAATTGATTAAATTATTTATTTAGTTAAAAAATGACAGGAAAAGTGTAAAGAATTCAAAACGTGAAGTGTTTGTCATGTACTGACCACAAAGTGTAGTTCAAATCCACAGTTAACAGTCTGGTTTCTACAACTTTTTTTTTTTAACTCTGCCTTTAAACTTGAAAGAAATAAAGATATGAAATTCATTGTTACAATTATCGATACCAACTGATATGAAAAATGATATCCTGATATCGCCCAGCCCTACTTGTAGAATAGCCAAGCTGGTTTTAACTGTCTCCTAGACTGACCAACCTGGTTTTAGCTAGTCCACCAGCTTTGCCAACCTGGGTTTAGCTGGTCTAGCTAGTTCCTCAGCCTAGCCATGCTCCTGCTCATCTAGCTTTCAGCCTAACCGTCTGAAAAGTGCCCAAAACCTCTCTAAAACCAGCCACAAGGCTGGGAGACTAGCTAAGCCCAGAAAACCGTCTTAGGCTGGTTTAACATGGCTCCGCAGAGGATGCAGGCAGACTGAAATAACACAAGCACGTTATGTCTTACCTGTGCGCTGGCGGGCTACGACCAACCGTCAAAGCCACAAACACGAGGAGACACAAGATCCCCGCACGCCAGTGATCCCGAGCGATCAGCATCCCTCTCATCATCGACCGACAAGCAGTAGCCCAAACTTAGTCTGAAGAAGCGCTCCAGCAAATTCAACTACACAGCAACGCATGCGCGACGACGAGACCAACATCAAAATACTATAAACGCAAAGAAACGAGCAACTCTAGAGAAAACCAACGTGGCGTGCGAGGTGTTCCTGCATCTGTCGCGCTCCCCGGTGCTGACGCTGTTGGCGGAGCGTATCAGTATGCCGGTCAGATCCCATCGCCAGCGGGTCACTGGACACGACAGCTCATGGCAGTCCTTCGCGTGTCTTCCTTGGAATTACAGAGGAGCCGAACGTACTGTCGCGTTGAGATTATGCGCCTATCCTTTCCCTGCACCTAAAATGATTCAGTCTGAGGGAGACAGCTGAGTGCGTAGTTTTCGCTGGAGGTGTGTGCACCTGAACGCGCACGCCGACTCAAGAGCTCTTTCGCGCCATCTTTCAATTTGCAATGCATCACGCGCCCGAGACAGAGTGAATTATTTGTTAGAAATTCGGAAAACGCATTAAAACGGCGAGCGCCGTGAAGAAACGCTGTGGGAATTATTAATGTGCAACTACAGAAAGGGCGCGTGACCGCTGATGTGAGGAAAGATCAGCCAACTATTCGTTTGAAGTAACTATACCTAGCGATATTCTGTTCAAACTGAGTATTTTTTAGGCTACACACAAACCTTTTTACTGGACCTTTTTTCTCTAGCAATGTATTAACGCTGGTTTTGAACACTTTCTTAAAAAAAATAATGAGAAATGATTTTTTTGTTTTTTATTTTTGTATTTTAATATGTTCCTTAAGGTTTACTTATAATGTTAATAAAGTTTTTGCTCAAATAAATAAATAAATGTGGAAAACGATTATTTTCAACCCTCATTCTGACCCTCTGTCTAAAACAGGGGTGCCCAATCCTGTTCCTGGAGATCTGCTATCTTGCAAAGTTCAACTCCAACCCTGATTAAACACACCTGAACCAGGTAATTAATCTCTTAGGTAGCACTTGATAATTACAGACAGCTGTGTTGGAGCAGGGCTGGAACTAAAGTCTGCAGGTAGGTAGATCTCCAGGAACAGGATTGGCCCCCCGGTCTAAAACATTGGTCTCAAACTCAATTCCTGGAGGGCCACAGCTCTGCACAGTTTAGCTCCAACCCTAATCAAACTTACCTGATCCACCTAATCAAGGTCTTCAGGATTACTAGAAATGTTCAAGCAGGTGTGAGTTGGAGCTAGTTAGAGCTAAACTCTGCAGAGCTGTGGCCCTCCAGGAATTAAGTTTGAGACCTCTGGTCTAAAACTACCTGTTTTTAAGGAGTGTGTCCCTTAAACCTTGCCAGTAATCAGCCACTGTGATGATTGGCTAACGCCATTGAATAGGAAACAGTATCTACACTCCCTCACTATTGCATGTGAGTGTTATAACAACATGAAAAAATAAAATGGTCATTTACAGACAAAGCATTAAGAAATAATTTACTTACCGTTTGTGATGCAGCTGCAGTCAGATCTAGTACCGCTTTATTTTTCAACACGTTTCTTTTTGAACTCTCTATGAGACTGTGCATCAATTACAAAACAAAATACTCTGAACAATCCTTAGACACGATCCGGGATGCCATTACAAATAAACTATCCACTTGTTCCTTACACTGGAATCCAAACGCATCAAAGCCAACATTCTTTTACTCCATTTGTCCTACTGGCAGCCGACTGCGTGTGGACTGTGTCTGAAAGCAAACACGCATCTGTATACTGTATGTAGTGCAGACAAGATAGCGGTAGTGATTGTAATTTCTATTTGACGCGATGCGGCGTGATACTCGCATTCAGCATATTCAAGTGTCAGCCGTTAAGCGACTGAACGCAAGTGGACGGGGCCTATGGTGAGAAGATGACTATTTGTTGATTCCTTGCTTTGGAGGCGGTGTTTATGCAAATTTTTGTGCCCCTGTGACATCATCTTGCACCTCAGATCCAAACGAGCCATTTTTGGAGCTTAATTAAATAAATGTTTTGTTTATTATGAGAACGTTTTAGGCTATAAAACTTGCAGGATGTTTTAATGGTACAAAGACCTCTTATATGCTAAAAGATAAAGGCAAATTTGATTTCTCATGTCATGAGCCCTTTAAGTGTTTATAATGCAGTGTAAAACTGTGTAATAACTCAAGTTCTAATCTCTCATTAAGCTTTTGTCATTTTCATTCAAAGACAACAAGAACAAAGTATCAGGAAAATAAGATAAAATCATTAAACACGCTGTCACTGGTAAATTGTTGGAGAATCCGTATGACTCCCAGGCGTTCATATGATTTGGTTGCATCCCACTGAGAGTTAGATTTAAAGGTGCAGACCTTTCCAAAATCATAATTGAAATTGGCAGCTTCTAAAAGTCACTATTTCTCACAAGATTGGGTTGAAATATGATACAATGGGGAGAGTTTCTCTGTAGCAGGTAAACTTGCGGTCGAAAGTGTCTGCTAAATTACAATATAAATAACTACACAGCTGTCAAATAGTCTCCTTTGCCTGACAGGAACTAAACTGCATGTCTGGGCCTTCGGGAAGGAGATTTATTGTTTAGTGGAGCAAAGAGTTTGAGACACGATGGCAGGCTGCTGTATTTTCATCCCCTCTGGACACTAAGCAGTATGCCTGGATGCTCAGCCATGGTGTAAACTAGTGAAAAGGCTTTGTAAAGTGTCTTCAAAAAATGCGTTTTGAGCTGAGCTGAGATACCATGAAGAGGAGAATAGGTATAGAAAATGTAGGTTTTTGGGATCTTCAAATCCTTAAGTGCACAAAGTTCAGGCCGGCTGGGAATTAGGTCTCGGAACAGCAGAACAGGAGCTCAGTTTGATCCAGCTACGACAAAATGTTTAAAAATGCTCAAGATTTCAAAGCAATACAGATTTGAAAGTAGAAGGACACAGAATGATTCCACCAGAATTAACTGCAGCTTTAAAGCTTTATTACTAGTTTCCACTGAGTCATGTAAATATAATTTTGTATATTCTTTACAATTTATCATACTTTTGTTCAATACAATTCTTTTGGTGCTTTGTACCACTGACAGCCAATCAGAATCCAAGTTATCGTTATAGTTATACTTAGTGTGAACGGGCCTTAACTCTCCAGTTAATAATTTCAGTAGTATTTACATCTAATACCTCAGGAAAGAGCAAAACATACCCAGTATGTGTGATGTGTGAAAAAAGTGACTCTAATTCAATCTGATTTAGTTGTGGTGTACTTAGTCACACCGAAAAAATAAATGATGAACGAGCAGCCACACCAGCCGAATGCATGCACACACACGTTGACATCACATCTACCCAAACAAGAGCAAAGAATCGATACTGAGTCACATTCACCTCCTATTCCTCACAGCGTGCCTCCATCATGCCTTACTGAGAAGTGGCTCTCATACTGTGAAAACCACAGAGTGCAAATATAACGGCTCCCTGTGAGTGAGTGAAAAATACCATCCTCATCATTTACCTGCTGCTTCTCCTCATTGGCTTTCAGTGGGCTATTGTGTTTCAGAGTCAGGGACACCAGTCCAGGGATCACTGGAGGATTCACACTATAACAAAGCTAAAGGTTCACAGCAAGGCCAGTGTCCGTTTTCATCTATTTTTATGGCACTTTCACTGGCAGGTTTTTAATCACAAATTCACTACCTGTGAACAAAAAGGCAGTCTAGGCACTTTTTCCAGAATGATAAACCTAGCAGGTCTGGCATTTTGTACATAGCACAAATCATGTACTCTACTTACCTGAAAAAAAAAATATTTTTGAATGCATTATACAATTAATTCAAAAACAAAAAAGGAGACATGTATTTTGGATGAGCCAAGTACTTTCCATATGATCCAGATGGTGGCGGAAATGCTAAAGGCTTGAGCCCCATGAGACACAGCTTGAATTATTGTATTTCAGCAGTGGTTGCACTAGGGGGCGCTACTTACTAAATAATTACTTTAAAACAGTTGCAAAATTTAAAAACACATCCAATAAGTTTAGACTGATACACAGACTAATAGGAAGATACAATATAAAAACACTATAGACAAGTTGCACTATATAGAAGCAAATATTTATTTTCACCGTTGTAACCATAGCACTATGACTAGTTTGTTCAAAAATATATATATATATATATAACATTTTAAATATATATATATAACATTTTAAATAAATATATATTTAAAATTTTACATTGTTTACTTTTTTCCCTCTAAAATGCTGCATTATAGTTGGTCCTCCCCTTGGTTGCATAAATGATTAGTTTACTTCCAGAACAAAAAATTTCCTGATAATTTACTCACACCCATGTCATGTACATGTCTTTCTATCTTCAGTCGTAAAGAAATGAAGGTTTTTAAGGAAAACAGTCCTGGATTTTTCTCTATATAGTGGACTTTAATAGGACCTAACAAGTTGAAGGTCTAAATTGCAGTTTTAATGCAGCTTTAAAAGGTTCTACATCCCTTTGAAGCTGCATTGAAACTGCAATTTGGACCTTTAACCCACTGGCCACAATTGAATTCCACTACATGGAGAAAAATCCTGGTATGTTTCCTCAAAAACCTTAATTTTTTTCTGACTGAAGAAAGAAAGACATGAACATCTTGGATGACATGGTGTGAGTAAATTATCAGTAATTTTTTATTCTGGAAGAGAACTAATACTTTAACAGTTCAACAGTTCAACTCTTCTAAAAAGATATTGTATCATGGTTGTGCAGATTTGCTCCCAATCAGACATGAGCATCGGTCTCGCTACCAGTCAACATTTGAATTTCAGTGAGTGGGATTGTATGACTGCATGCATTATTTTTGCACCAGTCAATAATAATAAGAAATAAAGGTAAAATAAAACAAAGTGGTATGTGCACATCCGAAAAAAACTTCAGATAAAGTGCATGAGTAAAAAAAATGATTCAAGAAGCCCTTCTGAAAAGACCAGAAGGACAGCACAGTACTTTAAGGCTGTTTTTATTTTTAGTTGTTTTCAATGAGAGCGCCCTTATTTAAAAAGCACTGTGCGCTTGGCATTTTTTCTGATCACTGAGAGTTCGAAAAAATTTCAACTTTTAGTAAAACACAGCGAGTATCTTTTTTACCCAGCCATTCAATCACAGTGTAAAAGGGGTGGGACAAATATCACCAACCATTACAGTCTTTGTACAATGACTGAACAACAACAGAGAAAAAGTAAATATTTCTGTTCTCCACGTTTCCATTTCTGTACCAGATGGCATCTCCGGAATCACATAAATTTTAATAGTAGACAAACAACATTTTGATCTACCTGACAAAGCTTAAAATGGTTCAAAATATTTTTGTCTATTTAAAATTGAGTTCGAGAGCATTGTGGCAAAATAGCTGAAATAGTCAACCCGTAAGGTGTTGTCCACACACTTTTGGCCATGTAGTGTACAAATATAAACCAATCAGGCATAACATTATGACCACCTTCCTAATATTGTATTGGTCCCTCTTTTGGCATGGACTCCACTAGACCCCTGAAGGTGTGCTATGGTATCTGGCACCAAGATGTTAGCAGGAGATGCTTTAAGTCTTGTAAGTTTCGAGGTGGGGCCTCCATGGATCAGACTTGCTTGTTCAGGACATCCCACAGATGCTCAATTGGATTGAGATTTTTTAGGCCATGTCAACACCTCAAACTCATTGTTGTGCTTCTCAAACCATTCCTGAACCATTTTTGCTTTGTGGCAGAAGGCATTATCCTGCTGAATGGGGCCACAGCCACCAGGGAAAGGTATACATGATTTGCAACAATGCTTAGGTGGTACGTGTCAAAGTAACATCTATATGGATGGCAGGATCCAAGCAGCAGAACACTGTCCAAAGCATCACATCTTGATCTCTTCACATTAACTTCTTGAGCTACAGTAGCTCCTCTGTTGGATCGGACCACACGGGCCAGCCTTCGCTCCCTGCATTAATGGGCCTTGGTCGTCCATTACCCTGACACCGGTTCATCACTGTTCCTTTCTTGGACCACTGCAGACCAGGAACACCTGAAAGGGGCTATGGTTTTGGAGATGCTCTGACACAGTCGTCTAGCCATCACAATTTGGCCCTTGTCAAACTCGCTCAAATCCTTACGCTTGCCCATTTTTCCTGCTTCTAACACATCAATTTTGGACAAAATGTTTACTTGCTGCCTAATATATCTGACCCACTAACAGGTGCCGTGATGAAGAGATAATCAGTGTTATTCACATCAGTGGTCATAATGTTATGTCTGATCGGTGTAGCCAGAATGTTGAGCTTAGAAAGATTATAGAATAATTGTGTACTCAGCTGTGTTTAAAGCTTAAGCTAAACAAGCCACAGATGGGAAATTTAGAAGATTACTGGTCAGTGCTAATTTTAAAGATGGTAAATCTGAAAATAATATATTTTATTTACAAGTTTTATCATACTATGGCTATATAGAGAATAGTTCTGTCATTATTTACTCACCCTCATGTCTTTCTTTTAGTTTGACTTTCTTCTATGACACAAAAGAAAACCTCATTGACCTCATTGATAAGATTTTTTTTAAATATATTCTTTTGTGTTTCACAAAATAAAGCAAGTGAAGTGGGTTTGGAATGGAGTTAGGGTAAGTAATGGAAGAGTTGTCATATTAAAGGGATAGTTCACCCAACAATGAAAATTTGATGTTTATCTGCTTACCCCCAGGGCATTCAAGATGTAGGTGACTTTGTTTCTTCAGTAGAACACAAATGAAGATTTTTAACTCAAACCGTTGCAGTCTGTCAGTCATATAATGGCAGACAATGGGCTCCACGGCTTTGAGACTCATCCGGGAGTGTTGACTTTTCACCGACTCCCAACTTTTGAGTCTGATCGACTGAAGTTATGGTTGCTTGCTCTTTGTCACGCGCCGGCTGACATAGCAGTGGATCAGAGGTAAAAAAAAAATTATAGAAATACTTTTTAGTTTGTTGCACAGACAGATAGTTTGGTGTCTTAAGACCTCAATGTATCGTCACAAGCTGCAGGGTTTAATTTGGTTTTGTCTGTGTATGTTTTTTTTTACTCTTAAAGCCATGGAGCTCATTGACTGCCATTATATGACTGACAGACTGCAAAAGTTTGAGTTAAAAATCTTCGTTTGTGTTCTACTGAAGAAACAAAGTCATCTATATCATGGATGCCTGGGGGTAAGCAGATAAACATCAGATTTTCATTTTTGGGTGAATTATCCCTTTAAGTATATAACTATAAAGAACATAAAAGGGTAAACAAGACGTAAATATGCCTTTAAAACGCAACGCAGCTGTCAACTAGACTTGTTTTTGTGTAGTAGCACCATTCTCATACGGAGCACCAAGCTCGTCAGGCATTCACTCCATATAAAGACCCAGTGGGTGGGGTCTGGACATTAGGCCTCTGGCTGTTCTGTACATGTTTAGACTCTGAAGCCTGTGTTGCTTGAATAGACGACTACACAGACCCCCTGTGACCGACTTTGTAGGCCCTGGGCCGAGGTTAGGATGTGCTGTCCATCATTCTAGACCTCCCTTGTTGAGTTTAAAGGACATGTGTTCTGTTTGTGTGTCTTATGAAAGACATCAGATTGTTGGCAACAGTTCAGGGGGATGGCAGGACTTGCTGTTGCTATGGCGACAGTGCCCATGGTCTGTTTAGGGGTTGTTGACCCTATTTTGAACCATTATTACACGCATAGAGATTCACGCATGCACATGCATAAATCATGAATCTGTATGATGCCACTAATACTGCTGCTGTGATCCAACATCAAAAAATGTTCCGGATAATAGATGTGATATGATTAAATTGTGCCCTGGCTGGAACAAATGGAAATCACCAATTATTTGGTATGGCAAACAAGTGCATGCAAGCTTTCCCCAAAGCTTCAGATTGATGATTGATTGATTGATTGAGTTGTGTCTGTTTTTAACAGAAACAGTTTTCTACCCTCGGTCAAACATCTCCATCTGCACATAGAGGATCAGAGTGCATGCTTCATTCCTAAGAGTGGATTGTAAGTAAATGAGACTTTTAGTCAAGATGAATTACTTGCCACGTATTATGAAATCATTCACGCAACACCGCCATGTTCTCACCGCTCTAAATACAATAGGATAATTACTAAACTGTCTTGATCAGAACAAATTGACGAGTATTGCAATATACAGACCTGGATCCCAGAGGTTGTTAGTCAGATGGGACGGCTGCCATATTGCCTTGTTGGGTTACATCCAAAAAAAATAAAACATAGAGGACACATCATACAAAGGACAATGAAATTGTACATCTATGCCAAAACCAAAAAAAAAAAAAAAAAGTATTTCGTTTTTTTACTCGTTTCGCTTGTTAAAGTATATTACTCCTTCAAGCCATTAATATGTCGTGAGTCAGTTGTGTCATTATTTACTCACCCTATAGTGTCATTCCAAACATGTATGAGTCTCCTTTTCTTTGAACACAAAAGGAGAAAATAAGAGGAACATGCACTTTACAATAAACGGAAGCTTTCAAGCTTCAAGGACACAAAGGCATCCAAAAAAGAATCATAAAAGTGGTCTCATGCGTTACATTCCAAGTCATCCCTTCTGAAAAAAACAATAGAAACCATAACAGAAATTCCACTACAAATACCATTACAGACATTACTGTCACACTCTGGCTGGGTTGAGGAGTGGAGATGGAGGAGGAGAACCGGAGTAAATGAATAAATAAAGTTTATTAAACAAAAGACTGAAAATGATTACAAACAAACAAAAAACCGGGAGCAAGAAACAAGCACATGTAACGTTATCGACAGACAATCAAACTGAGGAAACAAACAACTTATATAGGAGTGGCAGGGGGTGTAGTAAATTAACAAGACAGGTGAACCAAATCAAAGCTAATGGGGACAAACCAATTAAACACAGAACTACAGGGGGAGACAAAGGGAGAAACCAACAGAAGTCCATGTCAGGGGGGAAAACACTAGGAAACACTAGACAAAACAGGCTATAATCCTGACAATTACAAACCATTACCTAAAGGGATAGTTCACACAAAAATGAAAATATGATGTTTATCTGCTTACCCCCAAGGCATCCAAGATGTAGGTGACTTTGTTTCTTCAGTAGAACACAAACAAAGATTTTTAAGTCAAACCGTTGCAGTCTGTCAGTCATAATGGCAGTCAATGGGCTCCACGGCTTTGAGAGTCAAAAAACATACACAGACAAAACCAAATTTAACCCTGGGGCTTGTGACGATACATTGAGGTCTTAAGACACAAAACGATCTGTCTGTGCAAGAAACTGAACAGTATTTATATCATGATTTACCTCTGATCCACCGCAACGTTCAACTGTCCTGAGCGCGTTCACAACAGCAGGCGTATGATGCGTCAACCTGCTCTGGCATAGTAGTCTGAGAAAAGTCAACACTCCCAGATGAGTTTGCGCAAGGAAACATAATCTTAGAATCAAGAATCAGTATAAGCACAAGTAATTACCATTTTGAGCAGCCACTATGCACTGTGTAAACAATGTGTGCCGTATACACACAACAGATTGCTACTATGCAAGAGCACGTTGACGCGTCACACACCGACTGATGTGAACGTGCTCAGGACAGTTGGACATTGCGGTGGATCAGAGGTAAATAATAATATAAATACTGTTCAGTTTCTTGCACAGACCAATCGTTTTGTGTGTTAAGACCTCAATGTATTATCACAAGCTGCAGGGTTTAGTTTGGTTTTGTCTGTGTGTGTTTTTTTTTTTACTCTCAAAGATTTGATGCCTATTGACTGCCATTAGACTGACAGACATCAACGGTTTGAGTTAAAAATCTTCATTTGTGTTCTGCTGAAAAAAAAAAGTCACCTACATCTTGGATGCCCTGGGGGTAAGAAGATAAACATTTCATTTTTGGGTGAACTATCCCTTTAACAAACCACCAATAGAAGGCGACCAAATACCAGTAGAGACCAACAGGCACCATTACATTTTCCATTAAAACCAATACAATTCCCATTATATGATGGTTTCTATTGTTTTTTTCAGCAGGGATAAGATACATTTGTGTAAGAAACTAATTGTTCTAACACAAATTGTGTAAGAAATTGATGGTGATATTCATTGCTTGTTTTCTCTTCGTTAAGCTGTAACTGTTGTAACCGAGTTAAACTTGACATGTGATTGCATTTACACAGTTTTGACCAGTGTGTGTCGCCAGCTGTGGTGTTTCAAGTGCTTTGAAACAGTAAATCTTGTTGCGAAACTTGATAGTTGCGAAAATTGGTTAACCCCCATATCATCCAATATGTTCATGCCTTTCTTTCTTCAGTCAATCCTTCAGTCGTTCCTCAAGTGTTTTGAGGAAAACCTTCCTCAGAAAAAAAACTTTTTTTGTATACAGTGGACTTCAGTGGCGGTCAACATGTCCAAATTGCAGTTTCAATGCAGCTTTAAAGCGTTCTACACAATTCCATTTTCTAAAAAAAAATGCCTTTCTAACGATGAGAATTTGTGGTTAAAAAGTATATAAATTTGTATTTTTTTGAAAATGACAGATCGTTTCACTAGATAAGTGTCATGAGTATCCTTATGTTTCTTGTCGTTTGCCTTTGTTTTGCACTGCTTGTCATTTGGTTTCTCCCGCTGTCTTCCCCCGTCTGTTTGTGATTATTTGGTTTAGTCCTGTGATTAGTCCTCGTTTGCTCATTATCTGTATCACCTGTGTTTTCTTGATTAGTTTGCCTTTATAAGTCTGTCTTTGAGTTTTGTCTTGGTCGGTCATCGAATGTAGTAAGTGTGTGGAAACCCCCTGTCTTTTTCCTTGAAAATCAAGATTAAAAGTATCTATCATTTAAGTTTGACTCTCGTCTCGTCTAACCAGCACCAGGCTATTACAGTATGACCGACCTAAACTGCAGCGCTGAGGAACGCCTGTGGAGCTTGAGGCAGAGCGGTCGGGAGTTGGAACGGTATGTGGAGGATTTTCTTGAGCTTTATCATCGGGTGAGCTGGCCCGACGCCTCCATTGGCATTGTGTTTCTGTTGGGGTTGGATGAGGATACAATTCGTTGTGATCTCTCTGTCCATGATCTTTCGTTTGTCGAGTTAGTGAATATTATTCTCTGTTTAAATGGCTCCTTTTTTCGAGGTGGAGCTAATAGAAAATAATGATCCGATCCGAAGTCCAACCCCCTCAGAAACACAGTACCGCGCACCGGCTCACCCAACGCCAAGTGTCTCTACATACCGGTCCAACCGTTCAGACCGCCTGCCTCGCCCTCAACATCCGGCAACCATCCAGAGCTCCATAGGCTTCCTCAGCCTAACACCGCTGGCCACAGATCCTGATCTTCCGGTCGAGGTGACCGCTACCCCGGACACCGCCGTCAGGATGGCCAGCGCTCCCGATATCTCGGCCAAGATGGTCGACATTATGGACAATGTGGAAGCGGATTTAATAGACTGGTTTGGAGAAGTAATTTCCTACCCTCCTGAGTTCCCGCTGGTTCCGCCCAGCCGTCCTGAGTTCCCGCCGGTTCCGCCCAGCCGTCCTGAGTTTCCGCTGGTTCCGCCCAGCCGTCCTGAATCTCCGCCAGTCTCATCCAGTCGTCCAGAATCCCCACTGGTTCCGCCCAGCCTTCCTGATCCTCCGCTGATCCTGTCCAGTCCTCCTGAACTTCCGCTGATTTCGCCCAGCCCTCCAGTGACTGCGCCGCCAGAGCGCCCTCCAGTGACTGCGCCGCCAGAGCGCCCTCCAGTGGCTGCGCCGCCAGAGCGCCCTCCAGTGGCTGCGCCGCCAGAGCGCCCGCCAGTGACCGCTCGCCCAGAGCTAACTCATTCTGTGTCTTCGCTGGAGACGCCCAGCCTTCCTGAATCCCCGCTGGGGTCGTCCAGCCGTCCAGAGCCCGCTCCTCAAGAGCGCCGTCCAGAGCCCGCTCCTCAAGAGCGCCGTCCAGAGCCCGCTCCTCAAGAGCGCCGTCCAGAGCCCGCTCCTCAAGAGCGCCGTCCAGAACCCGCTCCTCAAGAGCGCCGTCCAGAGCCCGCTCCTCAAGAACGCCGTCCAGAGCCCGCTCCTCAAGAGCGCCGTCCTGAGCCCGCTCCTCCAGAGTGCCGTCCAGAGCCTTCGCTGGCCCCGTCCAGCCGTCCAGAGCCTTCGCTGGCCCCGTCCAGCCGTCCAGAGCCTTCGCTGGCCCCGTCCAGCCGTCCAGAGCCTTCGCTGGCCCCGTCCAGCCGTCCAGAACCTTCGCTGGCCCCGTCCAGCCGTCCAGAGCCTTCGCTGGTCCAGTCCAGCCGTCCAGAGTCTCAGCTGGTCTCTTCCTGCCGTCTAGTGTCTCAGCTGGTTCCGTCCAGCCGTCCAGAGTATCCCCCCTATGAACTGCTGAATCTCCCCAAGAAAATTTTGGGGGGGGGGCTACATACCCCTAGTCCACGTGGCCTGGCCAAGGACTAAGGCCAAGACCACGGGGGCTGCCCAGTCATGGCCATATGAACTCCTGATCCGGCCATGGCCTCCTGACCCACCATGGCCATACGAACTCCTGACCCGGCCATGGCTTCCTGACCCACCATGGCCATACGAACTCCTGATCCGGCCATGGCATCCTGACCCACCATGGCCATACGAACTCCTGACCCGGCCATGGCTTCCTGACCCACCATGGCCATACGAACTCCTGACCCGGCCATGGCCTCCTGACCCACCATGGCCATACGAACTCCTGACCTGGCCATGGCCTCCTGACCCACCATGGCCATACGAACTCCTGACCTGGCCATGGCCTCCTGACCCACCATGGCCATACGAACTCCTGACCCGGCCATGGCCTCCTGACCCACCATGGCCATACGAACTCCTGACCCGGCCATGGCCTCCTGACCCACCATGGCCATACGAACTCCTGACCTGGCCATGGCCTCCTGACCCACCATGGCCATACGAACTCCTGACCCGGCCATGGCCTCCTGACCCACCATGGCCATACGAACTCCTGACCCGGCCATGGCCTCCTGACCCACCATGGCCATACGAACTCCTGATCCGGCCATGGCCCCCTGATCCGCCATGGCTTCCTGTCCCGCCCTGGAGGCCTCCCCAACCCAGGAGGGTCCTGTCCCGTAGCGGCCTCCAGGGCGCCCGCCCTCCCTCCCTGGTGTTTCCGTCACGGCGTGGGACGCGCCTACCGGGAGGGGGGTGTAGTGTCATGAGTATCCTTATGTTTCTTGTCGTTTGCCTTTGTTTTGCACTGCTTGTCATTTGGTTTCTCCCGCTGTCTTCCCCCGTCTGTTTGTGATTATTTGGTTTAGTCCTGTGATTAGTCCTCGTTTGCTCATTATCTGTATCACCTGTGTTTTCTTGATTAGTTTGCCTTTATAAGTCTGTCTTTGAGTTTTGTCTTGGTCGGTCATCGAATGTAGTAAGTGTGTGGAAACCCCCTGTCTTTTTCCTTGAAAATCAAGATTAAAAGTATCTATCATTTAAGTTTGACTCTCGTCTCGTCTAACCAGCACCAGGCTATTACAATAAGACCCTCAGCTGGGATCAGCTGCAACGAAACTGCAATTTGGACCTTCAACCCGTTGATCCCCAATGAAGTCCACTATATGGAGAAAAATGTTCTTCTCAAAAACTTAATTTCTTTTCGACTGAAGGAAAGAAAGACATGAACATCTTGGATGACATGGGGATGAGTAAATTATTAGGGATTTTTTATTCTGGAAGTGAACTAATCCTTTAATGAGGGAAAAATCATTGAGTAGATCTTTCTGGCTTCTGGAAGCTTGTTCAGTTTTAGAAATATCTTATATCTTGTTTATCCTATAGTTTAAGTCTGAAAGAGAGTGACATTAGCTTTGATCAATGTTTTATGAATTGACAGATGAGACATGTGTCCTCATTATCACACTTTTATGTCTCTTTTCATGTGTTTTGCACAGGCCGTGCATTTTGATCATCAGACACTGATGTAATTCACACATTTTTTCACCACTGTGAACAGGTGTGTGCGAATGTGAGAAGGTAGAGAGAAGGTTCCAGTGATGTTTAGATGAATCTCTATTGTCCATTTGTGCTGTTATTGTGTCCATGTTGAATAGCACTGTGTACTTTAAGGGCGGATGGAAAAGGACTTCACTACATCTATTTCAATCTGAGTGATGGAAAAAGGGGTGGTGAGAAGGACAAGGAGAAAAAGAGGAACACTAAACAATTTCATGCCACATATTTACTGACCTATGAGCAACTGCACTCCCAGCAAACCACAACCAAACACTCTCTACAGCTCAAGGTCATGCTGTATCCAAATGTTCCTGACTGTGTGTGTATTTTCAGCCATTTGAGTGTTTGGTTTAGTGTTATTTTATAAAGATTAAAGTCCTTGTAGAAATATGGCGTAAACTGAAGGGCTAGAGGGCAGATGGGATGGAGTTCAAGACAACTTCTGAAAAGAAGCACTTCAACGATGACCCCGAGGCTCCAAATGCAAGATGCTCAGACAAAGTTGATCAAACTACTTATGGTTTGTGCATTTTGGGTGGAAAAACCACCCTGTGAGATTAAAAAGTGATGTCACAGACACATACAAAGTAGAACCTGCTGTAAGACACTTAAGTCAAACATCATTGAAGAACCAAATGGTACATGAATAAGACATGACAGCATCTGGGACTGTGTCAGGCCAAAAAGCTGGACCCACACCTCTACAAGAACACACAAGACAAACCACTTACCATCCTAAAACCCACTTGCATCCGAGAGAGCGCAGGTTTTTATAAGTGTGTGCTGTGTCAGCATGCATATTCCAGTGAGTAAACGTGTGAATGTTTTACCTCATTACATGGGATTCCTAAATCTCATGTCGTGTGAAAACAAATAAAAATTGTGAAGCACATCTGATAGACACTTTACTATTCCATGAGGCCACGGGAAAGGAGCTGTGAATGGCAATAAAGCAATACAACTGATGCTGACAATGACTACACTCACTACACTAACTACACTATGTTCTTTCTAAGCTTTCCATTGATGTATGGTTTGTTAGGATAGGACAATATTTGGCGGAGATACAACTATTTAAAAACCTGGAATCTGAGTGTGCAAAAAAATCAAAATATTGAGAAAATCTCCTTTAAAGTTGTGCAAATGAAGTTCTTAGCAATGCATATTACTAATCAAAATTTAGATTTTAATAGATTTATGGTAGGAAATGTACTAAATATCTTCATGGAACATGATCTCTACTTAATATCCTAATGATTTTTGGCATAAAAGAAAAATTCTAACATATACAATGGCTATTGCTATAAATATACCTGTGCTACTTAAGACTGGTTTTGTGGTCCAGGGTCACTTATACTTCTTTAACAGCCACAAAGTAATTATTCAAATGAAGTTTCTGCTCATAGAGTATGTGATTTCAGACACATCCAATGTCTTTATAAGCGAGTCATTAAACTGTTCACTCAACCAATTAGTTTTTAAACTATACTAAGCGAAAGGAAAGGGAAAAGACACATTTTGTGAAAGCTACAGAAAGTTGCACTTAAACACAAGTTGGAGAGATTCATCCTAGATCATTTTTTGGTACATTAACTTTTTAGCCTGTTTTGTTTCAGCACTGAGAGTCAGTGTACTTCTCACTCTCAAATCTTCATGGTGAATCAGAGACCATTGAAATTCAGAGCTCCCCTCCGAAATTTCAGCTCTGACGCTGTGCAGTCCTCTCCTGTTATGAGTCAGACGCACTAGATTATTGGACTTTGCAGTGTTTTGCCACTGTGGAATTTGAAATCCGTTTGAGATGGCAATAAACAGAAGTAACGATTAAAGTTGTTTGTTTGCTCAAAGTAGAGTAATGCAAGATGAGTCCTTCATATCCGCTTTCAAATCAGCTTTAGAGAGGCGTGTATAAAATTACATCCTGAGGAAACCGTTGATTAAACTGTCTTGATGAAGATGCATGTATGCATGCTAGTTGGCTTCACTCTCAGACTCTCTCTCTTTCAAAAGAACTGTGGATTTTCAGCTGAAATCTTTATCAGCCCCAGACTTCTCTGTCATCAAG
Source organism: Garra rufa (assembly GCF_049309525.1). Lineage (NCBI taxonomy): Eukaryota > Metazoa > Chordata > Actinopteri > Cypriniformes > Cyprinidae > Garra > Garra rufa. The sequence goes on along the minus strand of NC_133362.1, from coordinate 31,408,036 downwards.
CCATCATTTATTTAGGCTGATGGCTTCAAAATGGCTCACCACAAATGGGCACCACTTCTATCTATAGAAGAATCCTTGACTCTACTCATCCATCTGCGGGGTTCATATACATCCATTTCTCTCACACAGTCGGTTGACTCATATGAAAGACTATACAGTAGGAACGCAATTTAAAAATAAAATGAAGCAATCAATAATCAGATTTTAATAATATAATAAATAAATGGCGTTTCAAATAATGTATTTAAATATAATTATCCTTAAATTATTTGTTAAACTAAAAATGAAAGAGTTAGGTAAAGCTGCATTATGTAACTTTTTTTGTTTAAAGGTTTCACCCAAAAGGTTCACCCATAGGTGGGTGTTTCTCTTCATCAGTCCAAAACAAGTCAAATAAAGTGCATCCATCCTAATTCGTGATCTTTGCTTTGATCTCTCCACTGCACGTTCGCATTCGTCACTTCTGTGTGGCTCCTGAAGCTGCTTCCGGGTACGACCAGTTTGTGGAAGCTAGATTACAGTGATTTTTGCATTTTACATAGGAATATTTTTTTACAAAAACGCATCGATTTGCTACAGGAGGCCTTAATTCAACATGACAATAATTGACCATTTTCAGAAGTAATAATCAGAAAAATCTGCATTTTGTTCAGTTCAGTGGCACTGGTTACGTTCAGTGGCACCAATATGGCCGATTGATGACGCAGTGTGAAAACACTCTATTGTAGCCTCTTCTTAAAGCGTTTATAGTAATTAAACCTGTTATTTTTTTTTTTGTGGTTTAAAGAACAGTTTACTTCGATGACATTCAACTATGACAATTAGAGATTAAACTGAAATCTACAGATAACCCTAATACACACTAAATACATGCAGTCACACAATGTTGATGTTGTAAACATTAACCATTTGAGGACAAAGTATAACAGTAATAACAATTTGCAAGGTTTGACGTGATCTGAGCTAACTTTGCGATCATTTGATTTAATCATCATTGCTAGCGCGATTTATATCGTAAAACTTTCCAGTTGGTCAGAACAAACCACAGACATGTAACTTACTTGTTCAGATGACATTTTCCGGGTGAAACTTCTTATTTTGGGCATACTTCTAAGATGCAGTATGTAATTCAGAAGAACAGTGAATATCCACAGTGATGTGTTGACTGAGAGCCCACACATAAGCCAAAACATTAGATTCATCAGCGCTGAGGAGCTGTGCAGATCAACCCTCGTAAAAAGATAATTCCGCAAATAACTGCAATTGCCGTTTTCAAACAGAGATGGCGACAAAGAGGCAAACAGGTCCGTGTACCTACATATAATTGGTTTTCTCGTTTTTGTTTTCAAAACAAACAAACGAATAAATGATTGGTTTATGCAATAGCCCATTTACATTTTCTCTGGAACACAAAAACGAATTTCATTCATATTTTCAATTTTGTTTTCATTACACGTCATTCAAATGCAGATATTAAAAAGTCAACAAAACCAAATCGAAAAATTAGTTTTTTGAACAAAGCGCGTTTTAGTACACCGAAAGCTCTCTGCTGCCGCTGAAGGTTTTCACTTGAGACGGGCGTAAACACACGGAGCCAACAGCGTCACCTGCAGGAGACAAATAATCAATCCGTGGCAACGGTTTTGCAATTAGTCCCCTCAATTTATAAACCGTACTCACGAATTCTTAAACTGTTCCCTTAATAAATCGTGCCCACGGATTAACAAACCGTACCCACGAATTTCCCAGATTTTGTAAACCGTGCCTTCGGATTTTGAATCCGTTCCCACAAATTCATAATCTGTGCGCACACTTTCGCAGTCAGTTCCCACGGGTTTGTAAACTGTACTCACGGATTTGTGGCCCTGCCCCCAGATACAACCTGTTTATAGGTGCTGGATGCATTGTATTATCTTTATTAAACTTTTTTTTTTTCATAGTAGGCTATATGAGACCATGCAACTGACAAAACAGGATTTGTTTTACATTAATAACCAATAGAATAGCTGCTAAAACACCATCTGTGTTTTATCCTAGTGATGATTAATGTAAAATAAATGCTAAAAAGAAGACTATTTTGTAAGTGCGAATCGTGGTACTTTAACGCACCAAAATTAAATAATAATTGAAGAGCACAGTTCAAACGGCTTTGCCTTATTTTTCGAAATATAATATCGCCTGAATTTTGTAAAAAACAATAGAGTTTGGAGAGGAAAAGGTAAAAAGCAATACAAAACAAACAATTCACAGGTTATGTTGTCAGGTTTGCTTTCAAACTGAATGCAATGTAATAAGAGGCCTTATTTAATAATAACATTAACAGTGAAGCATGCATCTAACTAAAAAGCTTATAATAAAATCGCCAAAATTAGTCTACTTGTTAAGAATGAATAGTATAACACATAAAGCATTCATTATAATAAACTGTTTACTGTCTTAAGTGCACCCATTTATTTAGTCTACAAATTAAAATAATAATTAGGCTATAATAATTACAATTATTAGTATTATTTATGGTGAGCATTGGCCCCTATGCTGGCCAGAGTTTATCAGAATTTAGAAATATGGGCCAATCCGACCCAAACCGTCTTTTTTCCCCTCTTCTCACAAAACAGCGTATATTGTTTCAGCTATTAAAATAGTCCAGTTCTGTATGTAATGCAAAGTGATTATATTTCGTTTCGTTTTTATTAAGTTCATTTAGAAAAAAACAACAACATTTTTTGTTCATTAAATATAAGTTTATAAGCGGCAGAGAATGAGTTGATCATATTGTGTTTGATCAGATAATCACGACTTGCCTAAAATAAATATAGATCTAGGCCTAAAAGAGTTAAAGTATAAAACAATGTTCATTTCAACGTTAAAATAATATAAATGTGCGGTATTAGGCACAAATGCAGTCGTTTGTACGGAGAGCCGCTTTACAGGACATATGGAGGCGCCAGCGCAATCACTTGCATTTTTGCAGTGGAAACTATTTAAAATATTCCATCATTTTTGCTCATAAAGGTAATACATAAAAAACATAAAAATAGTAATACATTATTCGGAACTGTAAGTGGTCTACTTTTATTTGTGTGCACTCACAATATCAACAAAAAGTTGCAAAAGTGCTTGAAAGGTTGAAAACAAACATGATCCCCTCATGTATTCTCAATAGGAGTGCTTCTCAGCAAAACTCAGCCAATTATAACTCACAGACAAGACATGTATATAGAAAGCTTTAAATTATTACTTAATGAAATATTTTTTGTTTTTGATTTGTTCTATTTCATTATGTAAAGATTAATTTCTCTCTAAAGTCGCGTCCAAAGAGGAAATGGCGATCGGCAACTTCATCCTTGCTAGACACCGACTCAGAAAACACAAGCGTTTTAGCGTTTATTTTACATTAATTACCAATAGGATAAAACATAGGCGGTGAATATAAACACTTTTATATTAGTTTAATGTTGAAATTAACATTGTTTTATACTTGAACTCTTGGCAAGTCGTAATGTTTTGAGAAGGCAAAACTGATCAAACACAAGCCATTATCACCTCACTGTCCGCCGCTGGCTGCTTGGTCGTTACTTTAAAAAAAACAAAAACTTATATTGAACGAACAAAAAAAAATGCTCTAAACGTTTTTCTAAATTAACTTAATAAAATAAAGGAAACGAAACAACCACTTTGCTGAACTATTTTAATAGCTGAAACAGTAGGCTATATAAGTTGTTTGCGTCACAGTAAATAATAGGCTACTAATAATAGTAATTATTATTATTACTTTAATTTAGGCCTATAGTCTAAATAAATGAGTGCACTTAAGACAGTAAAATGTTTCTAATACAATAATTCATGAATGTTTTATTTTTAAATGACCTAGAAATGTGTTTGCGAACTATTCATTCTTAACATGAAGACATATTTTGGTGATTTTATTATAAGCTGTTCACCCAGAGATAGATGCATGCTGTTAATGTTATTATTAAATATATATATTACATTGCATTCAGTTTGAAAGCAAAAGAATAATGCCGCGTTCCAGGCAACCAGTTACCCGTGTTTTTCCAAACCTCTACCCGTGAAAGTGCTCTGGAGAGGCAGTCAAACCCGTGACTTCCCACTCGTGAACTCGTACTAGATCGATGTACTCCGGAGCTCTGAGCTTAGGACAATATAGCGTTGCAATCAAATTCATAATAATATAAAACTAATATTAGTCTAATAAATGCGCTCAGGCAGTTTGGGGTGACTTGCCTGGAACACTACAAAGTCGTGACTTGAAGTTGTGATTTACAAGTTTAAAAACCTGCCTGGAACGCAGCATTAGAACATTGTCACAACCAGGCGGGGTTGAGGAGTGGAGAATGATGAGGAGAACCGGAGTAAATGAAATATAAACAGTTTATTAAAAGAAACACTGAAACTAATACAAAACAAACAAAAACCGGGCGCAAGCAATGAACACGTGTAACAATACATCGACGGACACTGGGGAGTGAGCAGACACAGACTTTATACACAGAAACATGGGCGTGGTCACAAACAAGATAACGAGATGATGAGGGGGAAATACAAATATGGGCAAGAACAAACCAAAAGGACTAAACCAAAAGGGGGAGAACAAGGACTAAACCAAATGACTATGAAACATAGGGGGGGAAACACTAGGAGAACAGAACAGGACAGGACAAAATACTGACAAACATAACCTGTAGGCTACATTATTTGTTTTGTATTGCTTTTTACCTTCTCCTCTCCAAACCCTATCTTTTTCAGAAAATTCCGCCAATTTTATATAAAAAAAAATGAGGCAAAGCCGTTTGAACCATTATTTTACAAAACAGTCTTAGCATTTATTTTACATTAATAACCAAAACACAGGTGTGGTGTTTTAGCAGCTATTCTATTGGTTATTAATGTAAAACAAATCCTAAAAACATTGTTTTGTCAGTTGCATGGTCTCATATAGCCAACTATGAAAAATAAAGTTTAATAAAGGCAATACAATGCATCCAGAACCTATAAACAGGTAGCCTGGTTGAATCTGGGGGCGGGGCCACAAATCAGTGAGTACAGTTTACAAACCAGTGGGAACGGACTGCGAAAGCGTGCGCACGGATTATGAATTCGTGGATACGGATTCAAAATCCGAAGGCACGGTTTACAAAATCTGAGCGCACGGATTGGAAATTCGTGGGTACGGTTTGTTAATGTCACGAGAAATAAAGGATGAGGTCTGGGTCCAAATGCAGGTTGAGTGATTTAATGAATTAATAACAAAATAAACAAACAAAGAGGCCAAACGGTACAAACTAAGAACTAAAACACAAAATAAACAAGATCTAGAACATAAACTTAAGTCAGGGAATTCAGGAACAGAAAAACCAACATGACACGAGACAATGCAGACATGAAGCAGGAGAGAAAGGTGAGAGTATTTAAAGACCGGATAATAGTGAACAGATGTGAGTGAATCAGTGTTAACGACAAGGACAGGTGAATGCTATCAGAAGTGCAGTGCAGGAAAGGGAAAACAGCGACCTCAGGTGGCTGAGGGAAGCCCCACAGCCCAGATCATGACAGTTAATCCGTGGGCACGATTTATTAAATCGAGGGAACATTTTAAGAATTTGTGAGTATGGTTTATAAACTGAGGGAACCAATTGCAAAACGGTCGCCACGGATTGATTATTTTGTGACGCTGCGGGCTCCGTGTTTATGCGGTGTAGTGAGAAATCGAGTCCGCCCCAGAATCGGGTCTCCTTTAGGATCCCGACGGTAATGCCTGATCAAAAATGTTTTATATTTTTATAAAAACCAACATACATATTATACATCTACAATTATGTAATTATACTATAAAAAAGTAATTTAATAACGTGTAAATTTGTAATTTCTTTATGGAAAAAAACGTATTTAAATATAGCACTATAACGTCTGATAAATACTGCATGAGTAAATAAATTTTTAAGTGGTTTTAATTGTCAATGTATATTCAGAAAACGAGAATAATTCACTAGTGTAAAATGCTGTTCTATTATGTTTTAAAAACATAATTCTACTATGCAATTTAAAACACCCATCAGTAGTCAATTGAACCAATAAGATCACTCTGGGTCCTAATGGAGACCCGATTCGGGGTGGGGACTGGATTTCTCATGACAGCGGCACTCACTAAATTCCAGGGGTTTCGTTACCACAACGTAAAATGGGCGTTTCTGGGGGCATTAGGAAAACGCCCCTTTCTAAAAAAAATTATTAAGAGAGGTCACCGATCATGCGCAGTAATTCAGTTTTTTTGCGCAGGCATTTCAAAACTTAGGATCAGCACTGATGGATAATGAAGGACAACACAGTCATACAGGTTATTTTTATGTTTTAAAATCTTACATTTAAACGATTTTCGAAAACAAATAAATAGCCGTTATAGAAATGTAAAACGTGTAGCGTCTATTTACGAAAATGAATCATGGTTTACAATGGTATCGTGGACAGGTATTTCAAGACACTGTATATGAATATAAATATGAAGGGTACGAAACCCCTGCGATCTTGGACAGGTATTTCATGATACTGTATATGAATATAAATATTAAGTGTATCTGCCACGAAACCCCTGCGATCGTGGCCAGGTATCAAGACAGTGTATATGAATATAAATATGAAGTGCACTAAACCCCTGCGATCGTGGACAGGTATTCCAAGACACTGTATATAAATATAAATATGAAGGGCACGAAACCCCTGCGATCGTGGAGGTATCTGAAGCTAATGGCTTTTCCCAAACTGCGCACGATCGGTGACCTATGCAAATTCTCAAATAGGCCACGCCTGCCTGGTGACGCAGTATCGATTACGCTGTACTGAAACCCCTGGAAAAAAGTGCATCCCGTGTTTACGCCCGTCTCAAGTGAAGTGTTTAAAAATCTTTCATTTTTCGATTTGGTTTTGTTGACTTTTTATTAATATCTGCATTTGAACGATGTGTAATTAAAACTAAATTGAAAATATGAATGAAATTCGTTTTTGTGTTCCAGAGAAAATGTAAATATTGCATAAACCAATCATTTATTCGTTTGTTTTGAAAACAAAAACGAGAAAACCAGTTATACGTAGGTACACGGACCCAAACAATACGCTTTAAATTGAAATAAAATAATGTATTCATTTAGCGACTTTTCAATATCATTTAAATAAATAAGAATGAAACATTGCCAAATTGCTCTTATGCCAGTCGGTCTTCTTTCTTTGTTTGTCAGTAGACCCAAGGGTAACGCCATATTTTGATTTTTGACAGGACTGAAAAAAGAGCTGTGAGGGATAAGTAGGCCTACAGTGCATTTAATGGACTGTCTATCCTATCCTAATTAAGGTCTATAAGGTAAGAAACCTCTAATAGTATGAATTTAATATTTAAATGTATGAATGAAAAATTTGTATAAAAAGCAGAAATGATGGAAAATGTAAGGAATTCATCTGTTTAATGATTCATGTCTTGGCATAGTATCTACTGTGAGTCTAGTATGAATCACATAGCCCTCTGGTGCCTGCAGCTGTCTGTTTTTATGACCTGATGTGAGTGATGTGAATCTAGTCTTTCATGTGAGTGACTTTACCAAAAATATTATGAATATGCCGTATGTTGCTTATGTTTGATGTGTTGATATATTCATGTACAGTATGTGTGTGCACATTCCATGTCTGTATCTGTGTATGTGCATAGGGATTTACTTCTGTAGCCTGGGGGGTGCAATATGGACATGCTTTCACAATTTACCCCAACATTTGCTCTTTTTAGGCTTTATCTCTTTCTCTAATAAGGTCCAGATATAGCTTTATATTTATATGCTTTGTTTCTCAATGTACTGTAACTACACTTTTTTAAAGACGATTAAATTGCTGTGGTATTGTCAGTACTGAAGCAGTCAGCAGAGAGATCTGAATGTGCATCATAAGTCCAAAGAGGCGTTGATAATCCGGTGTGAACTCCATAGCATCAGAAAATGTTGCACGTGTGTGTGTGATGAGAAGCACTTCTTGACGTTTCACTTTATCAGCAGTCCTGACAGTGGCCATCTGTGCCTCTTATCCTCTACAGAGCTCTCTTGGGACAATAAGCAGGGGAACAAATGTTTAAAGTGTGCGTGTATGAATTCTCACTGTGCTTGTCATATTAATGCGTGTCGCGGCATTTCGCTCTCTTCAGGAGGTTTATCTGACTAAACAACCACATGCCCCTTTCCTCACCTTTTCCCTTCTGCTAGTAAGATAACGCTCGTGATGGGTGACATCATATACACATGACTAGAGTAATGTCTCCATGTGTGTTCGGGGTGCCCCTGCAGACCCAGGCACCCATTATGAACTGAGGTGTTAGAGTCCTTTTTACACTTTCACTGTCTGATCATTTTGACCTTTAGTGACTGGTGGACAGGCTGTGGAGTTTGGGAGCTTATTTAGTGTTGAAATCCAACATTCTCCTGAAATATATTAGGAAATTAAAGGGATAGTTCACTCAAAAATAAAAATAGCTCATTATTTACTCACCCTCCAGACATTCTAAATGTATGTGACTTCCTTCTTTCAGACGAATCCAATCGTAGTTATATTAAAATTATCCTGGCATTTCCAAGCTTTAGAATGGCATGGATGGGTGTTTCTTTTCATCGGTCACAAAATTGCCTCACATGCATCGAATCGATGCATTTTTGTAAGAAAAATATTTAAAAAATGTAATAATCGCTTTAATCTAGCTTGGAAGCCCTTCTAGGCAGATGACGTAGGACATCTTGACTTTATTTCTATTATTTGTGACTCTATGTCTCACAATTGCAACTTCATTTATTTTAACTGTGAATTTAAAGGAGAAGTTCACTTCCAGAATAGAAATTTCCTGATATATTACTCAACTCCATGTCATTTGAGATGTTCATGTCTTTCTTTCTTCAGTCTCAAAGAAATTAAGGTTTTTGAGGAAAACATTCCCATTTTTTTCTCCATATAGTGGACTTCTATGTAGGCCAACAGTTTCAGTGCAGATTCAAAGGGCTCTACATCAGGGATGGGCAACCTGGGTTACTGTCATGCAGACTTTAGCTCCAACCCTAATCAAACTGAACAAGCTAATTAAGGTCTTCAAGATCACTAGAAAGCTACGATAGATGTGTTTAATTAGGGTTGGAGCTAAAATCTGCAGGACAGTGGCCCTCCAGGACCAAAGTTGCCCATCCTTCCTCTACATGATCCCAGCCGAGGAATAAGGGTCTTGTCTAGAGAAATGATCAGTCGTTTTTTTAAAACAATGAAGATTTATATACTGTTTAACCACAAATGCTCGTCTTGCATCAGCCTGACCTCGCGCATTACATAATGATGTTGCAATGGTCATGCGTGACGTAGGCGGAAGTACCGACCCCGTGCAAAGTAAAAAAAAAAAAAGGTAAAACAACGATTTTGGGTGATTTTGAAGTTGGAGAAGAAAATGAGATCTCCAACCTTTTTGAACCAAAGTACACAGACAAAGAACTAACCATGCATGACCTTTCCAATGTGATTATGTAATATGTGAAGGCATGCATCGCATTGCAGAGCTAGTGCAAGACGAGCATTTGTTGTTAAAAAGTATATAAATATTGTTTTTTAAAGAAAAAAAACATTGAAGTCCACTACATGGAGAAAAATCTTGGAATGGTTTCCTCAAAAACCTTAATTTCTTAGCAACTGAATTAAGAAAGACATGATGATCTTGGATGACATTGGGGTAAGTTAATTATCAGGAATTGTTTATTTCTTGAAGTGAATTTCTCCTTTAAGTCTTAATAAGAAAGTATTTTAAACCTTTACAGATCTTTACAGACTTTACAGTTAAAGCAGTTCTACTTGGACAGCACAATTTAAAGAACTAGATAAAAAAAGCTCCCAAATCTCAATAAGCCTGAGCATATTCAAACTTGGCATGTCAAAAAAATTAACACCAGGTTTTATATAAATGACACCAGATGTCATTAGTTCTTGTGTGCCTTATGAATGAACATAACAAGCCAAGAACATAACAAGCCAAAATGCAAAATGAAATTTCAGAGCTATGCCAGAGGATATGATTCAGTTTTGCTTTGTTCCCCTAACACAGTTGTATGGCTTTAGAAGTGAAATGTACCAATCAAATAAACTATTTTTGGTTCTTCCTTTTATGTTCTACAGAAGAAAGTCAGTCATGCAGGATTGGAACAACATGGGGGTGAGTAAAAGATGACAGAATTCAATTGAGAAACATTGCAATAAATGTGATGAAGGAAATCCTTGGATTTCATTGATGTGCATTTTCATTGTCCGTATAACCTTCATAGGGTTTTATAATGTATACTTGTCTTGGTATGACAATGAGAGTGTGGGGATGGTGAATAGATTGGGGAGTATGTGAGGATAGTGTATGACTCATCAGGTGAGGCATACTGATCACCATGGTTCCCAAAATGTCAGCCCCAATCAGACAGTAAAAAGAAGTGACTAAGACTCTTTCAGTATCCACTCCCCAGGCAAGTCAAAGATACACATAATGAGTACACATGATGCAGCAACATTCAGAACCAAAATAAACACAAATATGCGCACTCACATATAACCTTACATACTAATTAAATCACATATGCATGTCCTAACTGTCCTAACAAAAATGCGAATGTCTTTGTGTGTTTGAGTGGGAGGAGAAGCTGAGAAGTGAGAGGATCTGATGGTCGTTTCTTCTAAGCATATGAGTCACTGAATGGGACAGCCCAGCACTATGAAGTTGTTCCCAAATGAATTATTTGTCCCCCAAATCAATGACCCAAGCACTAACACAGATCAACTCACCTGTCAGTCTTGCGGATTCACACCCTGCAGCCATCCAGCACATCACTGCTCATCTGCTCTGTGCATTACATCACACTGTAATGCTCCTTTTGAGCAGACAGAAGAGCCTGCTCTGCCTTTTTTGTACAGTACTGGCTGTCAAAAGCAGTTTACAGTTCAGGTTTACTCTTGGATACTTATTCGATAAAATTATATTCCACCACTCTTTGCAAATTGACATCAGTTTTTTGAAGCAACATTAATTCTAGTAAATAAATACATCTGCTGTCTGTCGAAACAAATCCCAACAGCTTTGGCAGCTACAATGAGCTCCCGAAGTCTGATACAATGAAAAATCTAGGATTAAAAACCTGATTAAATATAATTTATTTCATATACCTTTTTATATATCAAATAAGTACAAATTGGTGACATTAATGAGACTCTTTGTGCAGAATTTTCAGACTAAAAAGCTCAAGATGCTTTTTGGACCACTTTAAACTTTTCACTCAAATGATTATTCTGATGCTGTATTTTGTGACAAAAGAAATGTGATAAATTGGCAAAATGCCAATGAATCACTTTCATTAAAGGTGACATATCATGAAAACCTGACCTTTTCCATGTTTAAGTGCTATAACCGGGTCCTCAGTGCAACTATCAACCCAGAAAACATGAAAAAGGCCAACTCAGTAACTTTGTTTTGGTAGGCCTTTTTCTCCAAGCATGTGAAAAACGAGCATGTCAGACATGGTAAGAGGAACTTCTTATAATAATACCACCCCTAAATCTGCACGTTTCCACCCACGGCACCTCCATTTTGTTTTCTCAAGCGACAATGGTTTACCAGTTCTAACACCATGGCAAAAGTTTGAGAAAAGCATGCTAACTGTTCTGTAATTGGCTAGACAGATGAGCACAGAACACTGTTTATAGTCCCAGCCTCAGAAGGGACAAGAAAACTGTGGATCTTATATAAACATGCTATTACTTTCCCAGCTGTTTACCTTCACAAACATAACCGACTGTTTTTGCAACTCATACGTGCATATAAACTTGTGTGTATTTGACAGTTTAAGTGCAGTAAGACATGAAAGAGAACTTAGTTTACTACTCACATACCATGTGACAGCCACTTTCTGTGTGTGTGCTTCGGACGTGTGCGCTCAGAAAACCCTATAGCAGAAGTTTAAACTGATATGGTTTGACCCTCAAAGACAGAGACAGCCGCCCGCGGCTAAAAATAACTATTGTTCTTAAATGTTTAATAACTTTTGAACCGCTTGTCCAATTTGAATGCTTTAAAAGTCTTGTAATGCACAAAGTCTACTCTTTTCATTTGTCTCATTTGGATATTCAGAGGCTCCGTAGTGAGCGTGATTACGTCACCACATTTACTCAGCACTGACTCGTTAGATGAAACCAATGCATTCGGTCCTCTGAGCCAAACAGGAACGATTGTGGATGCTTAGTCCCACCCCTGTCGTCTATTCAACCAATAAACATAAGTTTTGGTCTTTTGAACAACTGATGTAAAATAGATTCTGACGCAGACTACAGTCAGCAGATCGATCTATTTGGTTGTTATATTATGTAACTAATTCTAATATAGTTTGTAAAGATTATTTGCACAATTTTTTCTGTTGCACTCTGTATATTTCTCTCGCATTTTGTGTGTAGTTTGTGAATAATTTGGACTGTTTATATTTTTGTTGCACAAGACAATTTGTGCAGTTGTTTTCACTACTTCCTACACTGTTTGTGTTTATTGTTTATATTCAGATTAAGAATATATTTATCTGAAAAAGTAACTTTTTTACTGTGATTTGCTAATATATAACACCGTTACCCCTTCAGTCGAATCACTTCGACGTTACATTGGGATCTCGCCTGAGAGACCGATCATCTCTGAGCCTTATATAAAAAAGGCCAATTGCAAATTGGCGAGTGGACGTGCGCGTCGGCCACTCCCCCGCACATGCGGGTATATAAGAAGGCGGCGCGCATCACTCAAACAGACTTTCGCTTTCAGAGCCGGTATGCTCAAGCCTTCTCTCCTCAAGAAAAAGGAAAACTTCACGTTCCTGCTGCTCTCTCTGCTGGTGTGCGCCGATTGAAAGAGACAAACTAAAAGAGTGAATTTCTCGGCGCCGCCAGCGGGGTCCCGCGGGCGGCCGTTTTCACGGCCATAAAAGCCTCCTGCGTTCCAGCGAGCAAGCCCCATTGAATGCACAGTGGTGCCGCGGTTTCCTCCCTGGGCAGACCGGGACTAAAAGAGCAATTTCTCACGGCTGTGTAAAGACGTTCTTTTCAGAATGGCTTTCCGGCCGTGCGCTTCTGGGTGTGGCAGTTTCCTCACCTCACTGGACGGACATGAAAGCTGCTTCACATGTCTGGGCATTGAACATGCTGAGGCAGCTTTCACGGATGGTTCATGCATTCATTGCGAAAGCATGACCATGGGAATGCTGAGGACTCGCCGCTCGCTCGCGGGCAGGCCCCCCTTCGCGCCCCACGGCCTGCGGAATTTTTCCGCCGCTGTGGCGAGGCACGAGGGGGAATTTCGAGTCACGGTGCCGAACGTTCCGCCGGCTCCAAAAGCCCTGCGGTCTTCCGCCCGCCAGCATACCCCCGTCGAGATGCCAAAGCAGTACGCCTCCCCGCCAGCCGGGCTGGGCGTCTCCTTTGGCGCTCCTCAGGAGGAAGAGATGTCTGACGCTGCGTCAGAGGGAGAGTCAGGGGGTGAGGACGCTCTTCCGGCGGCGCGGCGCCCCTCCGCGGTTGCTGCCCCGTCGGAGGCAGACTCCGAGCTCTCGGCTATGCTCCTCCGAGCTGCCAGGGGGATCGGCCTGGAGGTTACTCCATCGGCCTCGGCCGATCCTTCTCGGCTGGGCGACTGGTTCCTGGGGACGGCTCCGGCGGCATCGCCTCGCCCTCCCCCGGTGCCATTCTTCCCGGAGGTGCACGAGGAGCTGGTTAAGACCTGGCGGGCGCCCTTTTCATCTCGCCCGCTGCCCGGCTCCTCTCCCCTCGCCACCCTTGATGGCGGGGCGGCCAGGGGGTATGCGTCGGTTCCCCAGGTCGAGCGCGCTATGGCGGTGCAACTTTGCCCGCGTGGCGCTGCCACCTGGCGGGGCCGGCCGCGTCTCCCGTCCAAGGCGTGTGAGCGCTCGTCTGCCCTTGCGGGCCGCGCTTTTCACGCTGCGGGCCAGGCCGCCTCGGCCCTGCATGCGATGGCAACCCTGCAGGTCTACCAGGCCAAGGGGTTGAAACAGCTGCACGAGGGTGGTCCCGACCAAGGTACGATGCAGGAACTCCGCGCTGCCACCGACTTCGCCCTTCGTGCGACGAAGGTCGCGGCGCGGGCCCTTGGTCAGGTGATGTCCACGGCTGTGGTCCAGGAGCGACACCTGTGGCTCTCTCTGGCCCAGATGGCAGATGCCGACAAAGCACGCTTTCTCGACGCTCCCATCTCCCAGAGGGGCCTATTCGGCGACTCTGTCGAGGACTTTGCCCAACAGTTCTCGGCAGCCCAGAGACAGACGGAGGCGTTTCACATCCTGCCCCGCCGCGATGCTTCCATCCCGCCGCCGGAGGCACCGCCTCCGCCTGCACGTCGCCGAGGGCGCCCCCCTGCGGCCGCAACATCTACGGCTCGCCCCACCGCGGAGGCCCACGACGCCAGGTCGGCGAGAAGGGCCCGCAAGCGCAGAGCCAGCCGCAGGAGAGTGGCGCCGCCCGCGGCACAGGGATCGGCCCGAAACACCCGCAAGAAAACTGCGAAACGTCCCTGACGCGGGCCTCCAGAGGTGATTGAGACTGCTCCTTAGGGGATGCTAACAATCTACGCTCCCCGCTCCCGGTGGAGGGCCGGGAGCCACTGTGTACTTCAATGCTGCCGTCGGCTTTCGTCGACGGTACCCACTTTTTCTCAAAAAGAGCAATTTCTCACCTCTGGCTTCGGCCTCGAGTTTCCTTCTGAGCAGCACTTACACTCCTCGGAACCAGACTCGCGGCCGGCCTTCGCCAGCGCGGGATCCAGGGAAGAAGGTAAGCACTGCTTAGTGCAGTTAGACACTTCTCCAGGACGTTCATCCTTCTGGGTTCTGTCTCCTTCCCTGTCTCCCCCTAGGCTGCCCCACCACGGTCACGTCGGTCAACGTTCCCTTGATACCACTACGATGGTTGATACGGACGGTACGGCCCGGCCCCAGGCGTCCGCCCAGACTCAGAGGTACCCCTTACTTTCTTATTCGGGCAGGCGTGCCTCTGTTCTGCTTGCGGAGGTCGCGTTCCTACTGGCGAAGGACGCGATCCAGCCTGTCCCTCCCCCGGGACGAGGTCGGGACCTTTCAGTCTCGACTTCACGTGTCCAGTTAGTGTGGTGGGTTAATACCCGCCCTGGATGGAGCTCTGTCCCGATCCCTTTCAGGCTGTCGGCACACTCGCTCACGACGAAGCACATACAGCTATGTTTCCGTCTCCAGGGCTGGGTTGCAGCCATCTGCCTGAAGGGCACCCGCTGTCTCGTCTCGATCTTCCCCGGCGCACACCCCTCCGGCGGTCTGCCCCGGGGGTCGAGCGCTCAGCGCTAGGTGCTTCCATTTGGCTAGTCCCTCTCCTTCCTGCCTTCTTTAGGCCATGGGAGCTCCCCTGTCCCCTTTTTCGGCAGACAGGTATTCGCGTCTTCAACCGTCTCTTCGACTGGTGCTTTACCAGCCCACTCGTGAGTTCCGTTGTGCGAACATAGGGACTTGGTGCCTCGGCACCCCCGCCATCTGGTCCTTCAGGCCAACCGAGGGAATTCGTTTCCTCGGTCGGGAGCCTGACTCGGTCCTTAAGACAGCCCGCCTTACTACCTAGAGCGCGCAGTCAGTGCTGTAGTTCCTGAGTCAATCAGGCACAACATAGCGGTCCTCTCAACTGAGGCTCCTGGGGCACATGACAGCTCTAGCCGCTAAGAGCCGCTAAGCTTGTTCATGTGAGACCGCTTCAGCACGATCGAGTCCCAGGATGGGCATGGCATCTCGGCCCACTCCGGACTGGCGTTTTCCCGCAGTTTGGCCGACAAGCCAGCCCGTGGCTTACCACGGGTTGGGTTGCCATGTACGACAGAGGCTTACAGCCTCTCCATCTGCTCCCAGGGAGTACGTGGCACATTTTGCTACTTGCCATTCACTTGAAGCAGGTAAACTCAACCGTGCAGCCTATCGGCTCTCACGGCAGTCCACCACCTGCAGGATGGCGACTCCACCCCGTGACGCAGCTAGTTTGGAGCATATCGGTAGGCCAGCCACATCCGCTCGCCCCCGATTGCTCTCACTGCCAGCTGCCTCCTTCAGAGTAGCGCTGGCACTCAGCTGACCTCCGGGGCCCAAGTACGCCCTTCCCCAGTGAGCCTCCTTGCACAGACTCTGTGCAAGTCCAGGGAGGACGAGGAGTAAGTCTGTTGGTTGCGCTACAAGAATGGCCCACCCGGACTCAGGTCTAGTAACCGTTCCCTCGCGGCAGTCCCTCCCTGTAGGGCACGGTATGACACCCAGACCTCTCCGGTCTTCTCAGGCCGTGATACAATTATCACTCAGTCCGAGCTCCCTTGACTAGAGGCAGGCTCGCACTGAGATGAGGTCTATTTGCTGGCTTTCCACAGAGTTACACGGTTGCAGTATGCTTCCCTTCCTGCAGGAGAGTTTGAGCGCAGACTGTCCCCTCACTCTTTAAGTATATGCCGCTGCTTCGCCGCGTATCACATGCAGTAGATGGAGCTAAGTAGGTAAGCATTCACTGGCCGTGAGGTTTCCCAGAGGTGCCCAGAACGCACCCCACACCCTCTTGGGGCCTTCCCGTCGCCTTCAGAGCCGCGGGACGCTCCAATTGAGCCATTGGCCTCAGTCGAGCTAGCATTACTGTCATCAAGACAGCGCTCCTGACCGCCCTGGCTCCCGTTAAGAGGGCAGGAGACCTACAAGTTTTCTCTGTCAAGTAACGCCTCATACCCTCTGGGACCCCCCCGTCGCCCTTCAGGGCCGCGGGTTGCTCCTTAGGAGCCTCGGGCCTCAGTCGAGTTAGAATTCCTGTCATTAAGACAGCACTCCTGACTGCCCTGGCTTCCTTTAAGAGGGTAGGTTACCGACAAGCTCAGGTTCCTCAGAGGTGCTTAGCACGCACCTCATACCTCTTGGACCTCCCCGTCGCCTTCAGGGCCGCGGGTCGCTCCATTGGAGCCACTGGCCTCAGTCGAGCTAAAATTCCTGTCATTAAGACAGCGCTCCTGACTGCCCTGGCTCCCATTAAGAGGGCCTACAAGCTTTTCTGCCAGCAAAGTGTGTCGAGAATTCGGGCCCGGCGTCTTCCACGTTACCGTCGAGACCCCGGCCCGGTGCCCAAGGTCCCCACCACGCCTTTCCGCGATCAGGTGGTGGACCTGCAAGCTCTGCCCTGGAGGAGGCAGACCCAGTCGTGCTATGTTGTGTCGTTAAATATGTGAGACTGAATCACTCGGCACTTCAGCCGCACCAGCAGCTTCATCTGCCTCGGGATTCAGCAGAAAGGGAATGCTCCCCGAACTGAGGTTGGCTAAATGGTGGTAGATGCCTCTCCCTGTTATACCCAGGGACAGCCGTGATCCTTGGTTCATGGCACCTCACCAGCAGATGTATAAACCGGAAGCTGCGGGCTGGGCGACACCCTACCTTCGCTTGGTTCTCCAACCTTGCGTAGAGGCCGTTCTCCCGTGTCCTAACATAAGGACTCACAGGTGAGCGGGAAGACCGGCTGGTGTCGGCTTGCTGCGCCATTCCCACGTGGATCCGTGCGCTATTTCCCAGAATGTTCCCTCCGGCGAACCCTGGGTCCTCCTGCCCCGCAGTCAGGGCTAGGCGCGGAGTAGTCCTGCACTGTGATCCTGCCTGGGTCTCCTTCGCCCCGCAGGTTGTGGCTTAGTTTTTATTTATTCCAGCGGAGGAGACCGCTGTTTCCCTCGTGTATCCCTAAAAACCTTTATGGATATATTGAATTATTCTTATTTCCACATGTAGAATTTCATGTGCTCCGCCCCCCCAACCCATGCTTCAGTACAACTGGCATCCCTGGTGGGCCCCCTTATTGGGCCCCAGGGCGTTGGGAAGGTTACGTTACACTTCGCCTGCCGGCACGTATACTTGTCAGCACGTGAAGTTGTTGCGTAACGCGGCGTCAGGGTCGTGGCCTTTTCCATGGGCTTGTTCCCAATGTAACGTCGAAGTGATTCGACTGAAGGGGTAACGTCTAGGTTACGAAGGTAACCCACGTTCCCCGAAGGAGGGAACGGAGACGTTACATTGGGATCTCGCCTGAGAGACCGATCATCTCTGAGCCTTATATAAAAAAGGCCAATTTGCAATTGGCCTTTTTTATATAAGGCTCAGAGATGATCGGTCTCTCAGGCGAGATCCCAATGTAACGTCTCCGTTCCCTCCTTCGGGGAACGTGGGTTACCTTCGTAACCTAGACGTTTCTGCTATTAATTTACTCCTGAAACGTTTTTGGACAGGTCTATATTGTCAATAAACTAAATAGACCTGTTTTTTTTTTACTAAAAAGCACCTATAATAATATTGTAATAAATGGCTATAACTTGCTTGGGGAATGTTATATATAGACAAAAAAATTTTTGGAATTGTAAAAAACACCTAATTGTTGCTAGCATTTTTCCTAAAATTTAGAAAATTCACTAATTTTTAGAGAAAACTAAAAGAAATTTTTAATTTTAAATTAGCTAGACATAAAGTTCAAATTCTTATGTTTATAATGATATATGACAATTGATGCTGACTGCTAGAATAGGTCTGAAAAAAAAAAACCAAAGAAATGTACAGGTGCCCCAAAATGTTCTAGGTCTTTAAGGGTTAAAACGCTTGATTTCAGTGCAATAGACATGATAATTAAAACCATGTTTTTAGCAGAGTATCTGAGGTGCAAGCTGTAAAGGCACAGCTCTATTCTGGAAAAAGGGGGCGGGGAGCAGAAGCTCATTTGCATTTAAAGAGACATGCATGAAAACAGCGTGTTTCTGCTTCCACTTAAAATGGGCATTTTAAAAATTATATAGTAAATCATTTGTGGGGTATTTTGAGCTGAGACTTCACAGACGCATTCTGGGGACACTCAAGACTTATATTACATATTGTAAAACATACACACTTGATAAAACACAATAAACAGATCAAACTTTGACAGAATGAAGTTCTTTCTGAAGTTGTTTATTTATTTGGGGCTAAGAAAGGTCAAGTGTTTGGAAGATGAGTAGGTGACCTTCCTAAAGGCAGAGTGCAGAGCAACTTCAGTGAATGAAGAAGATTGCAGAAACTAACCCGGAGTGTGCTTGGATGATGACATGCATTTAAGTGGTTTCATTAGCCTTGTTGTCACTCAGAAAAAGGCCTTGAATTGGTTTTTGGCAGCAGGAAGTGAAAAATTAAATCTCTTTATCTCTGTTCCCCACATACATGGCAAGGAGGACAGTGATATATCATTGCTTATTGAAACTGCTTTTAATATACACATATTAAATTTATAAAGAGTACTGTATTTTTACTCTAAAATATATAAATCATAATTATAATTGTATTATCTCTTGTTTCTTGATGATAGAAGATCTTCCCTGGCTATTTGTTTTGCACGGCCATTTGGTTTGCTGCGGCTGATAATTACAGTTTGATAAATTGTATGATTTGTAATTTCATATTTTTAAATATGATTTCTACATTCAAGGGCATTAGTGGCTGGAAAAGACATGGTTAAAGGTACCAAAATGAATTTATTATTAATGCAACAAAAGTGTTATGGTTTTCATTGATAACCATTGCTATATAGATGACAACATGGTCTAGTGCACTTATGGATGTTTTTAGCATGACTTTAACTACTATACTGTTATAGACTAGTGTCATTCATGGCAAGTGTTTGGATATTTATTTTAATTCCGTAACCTATTGGTTCTACAGATCTGCATACTAGTGTTAAATACTACTGTTTTTGATAGTGTTGATAATGTTTCTCATGTTTCCTGTATTTGCCTTACCGAATGTGGTATCCTGTCAGCAATAACATGTCTGTTTGCTTTTTTGATTACTCTCAGTCTAAGTGCCGGGGATCATGCAATGTTGCCCGATATGGCTATGAAAACAAGTAAAAACTGGAGAAAAAAAAAAAAAACTAAATTGGTTGACATCTTTGGTAAATAAGATAAAGATATCACTAACCCTGAACTACAACTTCCCACTATATTAAATTCATTATCAACTAAAGTGTCAAATGGAAGTGAAAAAGACGACTCCAAACACGCTTATATTAGCTGGATTTGGCAACACGGAGGCTACACCAGCGCCCTCACTTACAACTTTCTCAAGCTGTGTTGCCAAGTCCGTTGTTTTCCCGTGGAATTGAGCTCAATGTTGCCATCTTCGTTCAATGGAAAGTAGCTAAACCCCGCTTGAAAAGTCGCTAAATGTCGCTAGATTATGTCATGCACTAATTAGCATATATATGACATCCGTGCATCATACTGTCTTGTCTCTCTTTGCTCATATACTGCATTTTAATGCAGCCAAATTTTCAATAAATGATTTTCATTGATATATTTTGCTGTTTCTGTTGTCAGACAATAGGATGTATATGAAATAGTGATTGAAAAACAGCCCATTAACACTACATAACCAGCTCTCGAAGATATTAAAGGGATAGTTCACCCAAAAATTTTAATTTGATGTTTATCTACTTACCCCCAGGGCATCCAAAATGTAGGTGGGTTTGTTTCTTCAGTAGAACACAAATGAAGATTTTTAACTCAAACTGTTGCAGTCTGTCAGTCATATAATGGCAGTTACCAAATCTTTAAGAGTAAAAAAAAACATACACAGACAAAACCAAATTAAACCCTGTGGCTTGTGACGATACACTGAGGTCTTAAGACCTCTGTCAGTCTGTGCAAGAAACTGAACAGTATTTATATCATGGATATGCTGGATTTATAGGTCCGGGTCGCTAAAGACCCGAATATGTAATAGTAATTGGTGAAACAGTCATGTATTTAAGGGTTAAGACAATGGCTGTGCTGTGATTTTGGCTATACTGAGGGTTTGTCCAAGAATTCGCTAGATTTGTTGCTAGTCACTTGTTTGGAAAAAAGTCACTAAGGGGTCTGAAAAGTCACTATATCTAGTGACAAAGTCGCTAAGTTAGCAACACTGATTGGGCTACTTGAACAATGTTGCCACAGGTTGATTTTCAAGTCTGCAGGTTGACGCTAATAACATGATATTTAACCCTGGAATGCAAATTTTACCAGTGGAACCCCGCCAAAAAACATGTAGGTTTCAGTAGCAATTGGGTGTTTCTTTATGAAAACCTGGCAACCCTGCACTCAAGCCTCTTCCTCTCCGCCAGCATCAATCATTTTCATACCATGGACCCTAAACATTCTTGCAAACTGTCTTAATTATACATGCAGACACTGAGGAGTATTAAACAGCAAATTAGTCATTCAGAGAATGAATTACATTTTTTGAACATGAAATACCGGACCTCTGTGAACTCATAGCTGGCTATGGCCATGATGTCAATGTGAATATATTCAATGCAAATCCAATGAATATAATGAATATGTAGACTTGATCATTTCAATTTGTAAAACGGTCCTCTCTGTATCCCTTTCATCAATATTTGATCTGACTTATCTTGTGCCATGGATCGGAGTGTGACCCTCAAGGACAACACACAGGCTGTTCCACCCCCATCAATCCTCCCTCTCATTTTCTCTCTTGGTTAAGTGCTTAATAAACCTTGATCCCCTGAGGTGTCTCAATTCAGTGTATAGTGGCAGCTAAAAAAACATCTGTTAATATCTTATATTTTGCCAGTCTCTGTCACAGTCTTGAATCAACCATTTAGTCCCCCCAAATGACACCTTAAACCTTTGATCTCAGAGCCTTTGCATCACCATGGCAACATCAGGACATTATCTTATGCTGTGTGTTACCCCCGTGAATTGTAATGGATGCTCTCATTCTTTTCTTCAGATCTGCCAGAAGCATATGAGGAATGATAATAAGAGATTAGTTTGGTACAGCCTTACGAATCAACACAAAAACAAGTCTTTCTGAGAAAATTATAAAGCACAGAAAAATACCTCTTTATACAAAGACAACATATAATCTGACCCATCTAATAATGCTAACATTTTCTAAACATCAAGTAGATTATTATTCTAACATTCTAATAAGAATCATAGTATTTCTTCCTAACCTCCATAACATTATACTGTGGGGAAAATAATTATTTGATCCCCTGCTGATTTTGTACGTTTATCAACTAACAAAAAAAAAGATCAGTCTATAATTTTAATGGTAGGTTTATTTGAACAGTGAGATACAGAATAACAACAAGAAAAATACAGAAAAATGTACAAAACAACAAAACATGACTTAGTACTTGGTGGCAAAACCCTTGTTGGCAATCACAGAGGTCAGATGTTTCTTCTAGTTGACCACCAGGTTTGCACACATTTCAGGAGAGATTTTGTCCCACTCCTCTTTGCAGATCCTCTCCAAGTCATTAAGGTTTCGATGCTGACGTTTGGCAACTCAAACCTTCAGCTCCCTCCACAGATTTTCTATGGGATTAAGATCTGGAGACTGGTTAGGCCACTCCAGGACTTTAATGTGTTTCTTCTTAAGACACTCCTTTGTTGCCTTGGCTGTGTGTTTTGGGTCATTGTCATGCTTGGAATATCTATCCACGACCCATTTTCAATGAGGGAAGGAAGTTCTCACCCAAGATTTGACATACATGGCCTCGTCCATCGTCCCTTTGATGCGGTGCAGTTATCCTGTCCCCTCAGCAGAAAAAATCACCCCCAAAGCATAATGTTTCCACCTCCATGTTTGACAGTGGGCATGGTGTTTCTTGGGGTCATAGGCAGCATTCCTCCTCCTCCAAACACGGCGAGTTGAGTTGATGCCAGAGAGCTTGATTTTGCTCTCATCTGACCACAACACTTTCACTCAGTTCTCCTCTGAATCATTCAGTTGTTCACTGGGCCTGTATATGTGTTTTCTTGGACAGGGGGACCTTGCAGGTGCTGCAGGATTTCAGGCTTTCACGGTGTAGTGTGTTAACAATTGTTTTCTTGGCGACTATGGTCCCAGCTGCCTTGAGGTCATTGACAAGATTCTCCTGTGTAGTTCTGGGCTGATTCCACACTGTTCTCATAATCATTGAAACTCCACGAGGTGAGATCTTGCATGGAGTCCCAGACCGAGGAAGATTGACAGTTATTTTGTGTTTCTCCCATTTGCGAATAATTGCACCAACAGTTGTCACCTTCTCACCAAGCTGCTTGGCGATGGTCTTGTAGCCCATTCCAGCCTTGTGTAGGTCTACAGTCTTGTCCCTGACATCCTTGGACAGCTCTTTGGTCTTAGCCATGGTGGAGAGTTTGGAGTCTGATTGATTGATTGCTTCTGTGGAGAGGTGTCTTTTATACAGGTAACAAGATGAGATTTAAGAGAGTGCTCCTAATCTCAGCTCTTTACCTGTATAAAAGACACCTGGGAGCCAGAAATCTTGCTGATTGATGGGGGATCAAATACTTATTTCACTTATTAAAATGCAAATCAATTAATAACTTTTTTAAATGCGTTTTTCTGGATTTTGCTTGTTTGTTTTGTTTTTCTGTCTCTCACTGTAAAAATAAACCTACCATTAAAATTATAGACTGATCATTTTTTTTGTCAGTGGGCAAATGTACAAAATCAGCAGGGGATCAAATTATTATATGTTAAGGGATTGATACCAACCATCAATCAATACCAGTGATTTTTCTGCAGGTTACATATTTATAGGTGGTCAATAGGTGATGACAAGGGACTGTTTTTATGAGAGAGTCAGCGAACCATTCATTCAACCAATTAGCTCCAGACAGACATTAGTTCTGGGATTTTTCCATGACGGTTTCAGCAAGTTAAGCCAGTAGGTGGCACCAACCAATTTGTTTGAATGCACAGATTCGTTCAGGGCCGTAACAAGTGAGTCTTTGAATCATTCACTCAGCTGATCCATTTTAAAACACTGTTTAATTTTACCTGATCTCATGATAAAAACATACCTGTGTCGACAAGGGGCTGTGTTATGAGTGAGACAGTGAATAATTCACTGAATCAATATGTTCAAACACACTGATTCATTTAGGAAAAAAACAAGGAACTGTCTTGAGTGAGCCATTGTTGTTATAAGTGTTGACGTGCTGGACGGAACGAGACAAACAATAAACACTATTTACATTTAATAAAGTCTTCAGAGATACAAGCAGGAACAGGCAGGAACACAGGTCACTTCCACACACGATTCACATTAAACATTCACAAAGACCGACAGAGAACTCAAGAAACAAACAGACTTTTAAAGGGTGACTAATTACAGAGACAGGTGCCGGGAATCACACAAACGATGGGCTAAACCAAATGACACAGATCAACAGGGGGAGACAACGGGCGAAACCAAAGACATAAACAGACAGAACTGTGACAATTGTATCATGCACACAACCAATTTAATTAAAAAAATCATTGAGGAAAGTGCTAAACAGCCCATTCTACTTCAACTTTGTATAGAACAGAACAAAAAAAAAAAAAATACAATTTTGTCTCTAAAATCTATATTACTCTATATTTTCCTATAATTTGCCTTAATAACTATCTGTTTATTCAGCAGTTGTTTTGAAAGCAATATCTCACTCACAGTCATGCTGTTGTAGTGAATTTTACAGGAGACTCATCTCATTTTAACTTGGTCCACCTAGGGACGCCAATTATGAAGTGAGTTCTGCTTTCGCCCACTAGAAAAGCGAAATAGTGTAGTGATGGGTACTCGCGTCACAGATGACGTAATGATTCTTGGATCACATGTCACTTAATGTGTGGTAATGAGTACATCACATAAGAAAGATTGGTGGGATATCTAGCTTGTAGAACCTCTCACTGTATTATCAACACAAGGAAGACACAAGTGTAATAAAATAAATTTATTAACAAATGATAGACAAGAGTAATCAACTATTAAATGAATACAATAAATGCAAAAGGAATAAAGTGCATAAGATGCATAAAATGTGATTCAGTTGGGTGTTACTATGTCATAGCTATGTTATCTTATGGAAAGATAAACTGTTGCTACTCTGAAACAAATAAGGTGAAGAACCTTATTTTGCATCAAACAAATAAATGAGCTATTATTTGTTATCAACTGCAATCAGCTATACAATATCTAATGTAAATTAGAAAAATCATATACTGATAGTACACAACAATGCCAAGGTCTCTGGAAGAGGATTGGAAGTGATATTTACGTTCTCTGTGGTTGATTGAGCAGTCCGGTAGCGGTGAATTCTTCCACTGGTTGTGCTGGGAGCAGTCAGTGGGAAAAGGAGCAGGAATCCGTTTCGACAGCCTTGAGCATGAAGCGCTGGAGGATGCTGTTCTCCTGGAGCACCAAAGGGTCCTAAGATCTGGAACACGCAGATGTGGCCCTGGTGTAGGTGCTGAAGGCCCTTAGCTTGGAACACGCAAGCAAAGGTACCTGAAGTGAAGGTTTGCTTGCTGGAGCTCAACCTTGTTGCAAATGTCTGTTGGTCTTCTGCCTCTCTGGGCTAGAGACTCAGAACTTGTTCAATCCGCTTTGTCTCTCTCGGATGGAGACTTAGGACGTGCTGCATCTGTTGTTGCCTCGCTGGACGAAGACTCTGAACGTGGAAAATATCTCTTTCTTCACAGACAGAACGTGGTCGTATCTGCTGCTGCCTCAAAGCTGGAGACTTGAAGCGTGGAGCGTCTGTTTCTGTCTCTCTGGACAGTAGGCTCAGAATGGTTGTGTCTGTTAGTGTCTCTCTCTTGTGGAGCTGGAGACTCAGAATGGAGGTATCTGTTGCTGCCTTCCCAGTAACGGGCCGCAGACTCAGAAAGAAGTTTGATCTGTTACCGTCCCCTGGACGTGCTGGAGACTCAGAACTTTGGTGCTCTGTTAGTGTCTCACCCTGCCGGGCCTCAGACTCAGAACTTTGTTGCTCTGTTAGTGTCTCTTCCTTCACAGGCTGCAGACTCAGGACGAAGTTTGATCTGTTAACGTCTTACCCTGCCGGGCCTCAGACTCAGAACTTTGTGTAACTGTTATGTCTTTCCCCGACGGGACTCAGACTCAGTACGAAGTTTGATCTGTTAACGTCTTACCCTGCCGGGCCTCAGACTCAGAACTTTGTTGTAACTGTTATGTCTTTCCCCGACGGGACTCAGACTCAGTACTTTGTGTAACTGTTATGTCTTTCCCCGACGGGACTCAGACTCAGTACAAGGAGTGTCTTTTGGAGAGGTACCTATTATAACTTTCCGATGAGGAGGAGATTGCAATTTGGTGCTTCTCCATTTCCATGCTGTGATTGGCTGGTTCCATCAGAGCGGGGGACATGGGGTAGCCCACCCTTCTTTCCTCTTGTGGAAGTCATTTGCATAGTCCAAACACAAAGTTAAAAAAGGTGTCAATAATGTTTTACTGGTGCATTTCTCATTTTCCAAAACACAATCAGAAAACATTTGGTCATGTAATGAACACATTAAGTCCAAACATGATGGGAAAAGATTGAACTGTCATGCATGCATTCATTTGTCCATTAACAGCTGAGTTTGTGTAAGATGTTGCACTACACATCGCTGTCAGTGAGAATACTTATTTCTCTGAATAAGTATAAGATGTGTGTGTTATGGTTCGCATCAGTTCAAGGTTTGAAAACATAGTTATGAATGGATTTGGATGGATCTTTGTGATCTCTCTTTGTTTCCCCCACTGCGTGCTGCGTCTGGAGATCCTAAGGAATTTTTATGGCCACCACAGGCCAAACCTTAGGAAACAGTATCAAGGTGGGTGAAGGGCAGAAACTGCGTCTTGACCAATAGGAAGTTCTGTTCTTCCTGGGTTTTTGTCCCAAAGGTCTCTTCTTGCCCTCTAAGAGGTGTCTGGCAGTTGTCCTGGCATCCTTATCTGATGGCGTTGGACAGTTTGCTTATGTTAGTCCACCAAGATCCAATCAAAATGTAGCAAACCTTTGTCCACTATTGTGGCCAGGGAGGGGCCCTTGCCATAAACTGGGCCCTGGAATGCGTGGTCCACTACACTGTTGATTTGAGTATCTGTTTATGTCTGGTACTGCTTAACTAAATACTTATATAAACCATAAAACTAAATAAATAAATTAGTCCTCAGCACCAGTACAGTCTGTTTTGTGCAGAAATCATGTATCAAATCATAATTTTAATGTGTAGGAAATATCGTTTTATAGTTAAAGCTAAATTACACATTTGTAATCCTGAAAACATTACTCCACATTTCCACATGAAGCAAATTCTCTCAGCCATATTGTATCCTAGTCAGCATGTAAATAGAGCTTGAAATCCAGCACATCCCTCACCTATTTACTAAACCTTACTGAGAAATTGCGTTAGCTAAGTGTCTTAGCTACATGAATGCACACACACACACACA